>NC_143588.1:108138286-108443277 GCF_048544385.1 Mastigoproctus giganteus
AAGACCTGGGAATAATTGTGCAGTCAGATATGAAGTTTTCTGAGCAATGCAGACAGGCTGCTAGGGCAGGTCATGGGGTTTTGTCAATGATATATAGGAATTTTGCTAGCAGGGAAAAGGAGGTGATTGTCCCTCTGTATAAGGCAATGGTCAGGCCACGCCTTGAGTACTGCGTACAGGTCTGGAGGCCTCATTTTAGGAAGGATGTAGATTTGCTTGAGCGTGTACAGAGAAGAGCAACACGATTGGTGAGGGGAATGAAGGGATCCTCTTACCAAGAGAGGCTTAAGTTCTGCAAATTGCAGTGGCTGGAGACTAGGCACCTGCGCGGTGATCTGATTGAGGTCTATAAGGCCTTGAATGGGTTGAGCACGCTGAATTCTGATGGGATCCTCCCACTTGTTCAGAATACGAACCTACGGGGACATAAGTTCAAATTAAGAAAGGATAGATGTAGAATAGATGTGCGGAAATTTGCCTTTAGCCAGCGGGTGGTTAATTGCTGGAACAAACTTCCATCTGTCGTCGTGGAAGTTGATAGGTTAAATAAATTTAAGGAGGAACTGGACAGGCATTTGGAGGGTATGGTGTGATTTTTTTTTTTTTTGGCTGATGCTGCATAAGCTCCTACACTTGCTTTCTTGCATCAAGTGCCACTACTACTACTACTACTACTTGCATGTACACCAATGCTAGAAGTATAGTAAATAAATTTGATGAATTTGAAGTGCTGATCAAGACATCAAAGGCAGATATTGTTGGGATATCAGAGACATGGTGTCACACAGATATAAGCAGTGCAGAATTGGAATTTAGAGAGTTCAATGTATACAGAAATGATAGACAGGGTAAGAAGGGAGCAGGGGTTATGCTGTTAGTTAAGAAACACATAAAATCTAAGGAAGGGCACCCAGTTGACATGGGTGGACAATGCAATGTTGAGTATGTTTAGTGTGACAAACAGTGGGAAAGGGGAAATCAGAGGAGTGTGTTATAGGCCTAATTACTCTGATGAGTACAACGAACAGTTGTACAGAGAAAGAGAGTGGGCCAGTAAATCAGAATGTCTTGTAATGGGGGATTTTAACTTTGAAAATATTAACTGGAACTTATGGAATGGTCACTCGCATGCTAGTAAGACTTTTGTGGATTTATTGGATTTTTTTTTCCTTTCCTACATGTTCGAGAGGCAACCAGAGGGAATAATACTCTTGATCTGATTATCAGTATTGATTATTCATTAATTAAGAATTTGCAGATAAAGGAACCAGTAGGTGGCAGTGATCACAGTCTAATGATGTGGGATTTACTTAAATGTGCAACTACCATACACGGTAAAGAGAAGGGTTTTTGCTTTCATATAGGTGACTACAGTGGTCTCAGATAATTTTTAAATTCTATACAGTGGGATCAACTGATGATGTTACCAACAGTGAATTCTAAATGGGAAGCCTTCAGGGACTTAATCTTGGAGGCTACAAGGGTTTTCAAACCAACTAAGAAATACCATTCAGGCCTGAATGGATGTCAGATGAATTAATGAGGCTCGTGGCAGAGAAGAAAAATGCATGGCATGGATATAAATTATCAAGCGAAACAGAAGCCTACGGCAGATATAAGCTAGTCTGTAATCAAGTCACAAAGGAGGTTTGGCAGGCGAAGGCAGATTACAATAAATCTTTGGCAAAGGATGCAAAGAAAAACAGCAAAGAGTTCTTTACTTATGTAAACTCCAGAAGGAAGGAGAGATGAATCAGATTGGTCCACTTAACACAGATGGTTCAAATGCTGATGATCTTGCTTAAGTAGCTGATAAACTGAACAAGTATTTTGCATCTACATTCACACATGAGGAGTTATTCAAGGAGGGAAATGCCAGAAGTTTATCAAACTCTGACAGGGAGCTAAATGATTTTGTAATAACTGAGAGCAAAGTGGAGAATTTGAAGTTAAAGATAAAAAAGGCACATGGGGCAGATGGAATCTATCCAGTTATATTGATGGAGGCAGCAAGGGAAGTAAGCAAACTCTTAGGCACAATTATGGGGGCATCCTTAGAGACAGGGGAAGTACCCATGGACTTATTGGCAATTGTGATGAGAGGGATACCACTGATGCTAGAACGAGTACAGAGAAGGACAACAAGACTGGTGAAGGGAACAAAGGAGTACACTTGTGAAGAAAGGCTTAAGTTCTGCAAATTGCAGCTTCTGGAGACCAGGCACCTGCAAGGTGATCTAATCGGGGTGTATAAGGCCTTGAATGGTTTGAGCAGGCTTAATGCTGACGGGATACTTCCGCTTGCTCAAATTAAGAACCTGAGGCAGCATAGATTCAAATCGAGGAAAGACAGTTGTAGAATAGATGTGCAGAAGTTTGCCTTTAGCCAGTGGGTAATTGATTACTGGAACAGACTTCCATCTGTTGTGGAAGTTGATAGATTAAATAAATTTAAGGCTGAACTAGACAAACATTTGGAGTGACTGGATGGGTGAAATAGAGGAGTTTTTTTTTTTTTTTTTGGCTGATGCTGTATAAGCTTGCTTTCTTGCATCATATGCATCAACTAATGCTAATCCATATGTTTCTCTTCTGATCTAACAGTCTGATTCCTAATATAATTCATTCCATTATTTGCTATGTAGTTTTCAGTTTCTCTTCCATTCTTTTGGTGAGTGCCCAAGTTTCACTTCTATAAATCATTGTGTGGAGTATACAATGGTTCATTATTTTACGTTAAAGACAAATTGGGATATTGCTCCTCAAGTATATGACTATATTTCCTGAATGCTATCCATCCAAAATTTATCCTTCTCTTGACTTCCAGCCATTTTTCCTTATTACAGCTAATGACTTGTCCCAGATATGTATACGACTCCACCTTTTCAATTACTGCCCCTTCAATGATTATAACCCTATCCGTGGCATACTTGTTCATCATTACTTTCGTTTTAGCCATATTCATCTTTAGTCCGAAATCCTTACTAACTCTGCATAATTGCTAAATATTTTCCTCTAATTCTTTGGGATCATGGCTTATGATCACAATGCCATCTGCAAATCGTAAATGGTTTAGATACCCATTCACAATGACTCTTTTCTGCGATCAGTCTAATCTTATGAAAGCTTCCTAAAGAGCAGTAGTAAACAACTTCGGAGATACTGTCTCCTTGCCGAACTCCTCAATTTTAAATTTGCTATTATCTTTGTCTAGTCTAATAAAGGAGTATCTATTCCTTTTCTTTCCAGTGCCCGAAACACTGCATTATGCTGTATGGAGTCAAATGCCTTTTCATAAACCACAAATGCCAGGCATAATGGTGTTTTATATTCATTTTCTTTCTCCACCAGCTGCAATATTACATGAAGGTGATCCATAGTTGAGAATCCTGTCTTAAAGCCAGCTTGCTCATTTGGTTGATTCTCAACAAGTATTCTTTCTAATTTGTTAGTAATGACCCTTGTGAACAACTCGTAGATGTGGAACAACAAACTAATTTGTCTATAATTTCCAATTTATCTCCTCTCTTGTGCAGCAAATCAACAAACTAATTTGTCTATAATTTCCAATTTATCTCCTCTCTTGTGCAGCAAATCAACAAACTAATTTGTCTGTAATTTCCAATTTATCTCCTCTCTTGTGCAGCAAATCATGATTGCATTATTCTACTCCTAGATGTCACTCCTTTCCTAATGTATTTTGTGGAGTCTTGCCAGTTTCTGTGTCATGTCTCTTATACCCAATTTTAACAACTCTACAGTAACTTCATCTTCACTTGAGGCTTTCTGATTCTTCATTTTCTTCAATGCATGTTCTACCCCATCACACATTTCATATGAAAAAAGGTAGGTTGCAGAAAAGGTGCATTTCCATGCATGTCAGTCAAAATAATTGATTTTCTAAAAGAAACTTCCACCTAGTATTCTGGAAATGAACAGTATATTTCAAATTTTGGACAAACTACTTGAAGGAATAGACAACTTACCTAAACAAAAACTTGAAAACAATACTGAATACCTCAGATGTCTGAGATGCAAATGAATGCATTTGCATCTCACCTTATTTCATAGCATTAGCTAGTTTACCAATTTAATTTTACCAGTCCATTTAAGAGCCTAGACCACTAAGATATATCCCAATCATGTGATATAAGCCTTGAAAATGCCTGGTTTCAATATATTGCAAATCATAAGTCTGTTTCTGTAAGAATAATCTTGCTTCTATAACTAATTTTATTACTTTTAATTATATCTATTACAACAGATTCATATCCCTATCTACAATGTGGATTCTAATCCTACATTACAATATTCAACAATATTGTAATGGAGGTATGGTTATAACCAGAGGTGTATTGCTAAAAAAAATAGTACTGGAATGCCTACCGATTAACTACAAATAGTTACCTAAGCTTTTTTCATTTGCAAAAATAAATAAGTGAAAGATTAGAATATTTGTTCAATATTTATTTATAACTATTAAATAAAAATTTCAAAAGTAAAAAACAAAGACAAAAAATTTTTAAAAAATCAGGCCACCTAAAAAAATCAGAAAAAAAAAAAAAAAACAAAACAAAAAGTGCAACAAAATTAGCGAGTGGAACAAAGGGTTTGTTTTTTGTTTAGGGATTTATTAGGCCTCCGTAGCCGAGTGGTCAGGAGCGAAAGTGCAGTAGCACACGCTCTTTGAGTAGACCAGGGTTCAAGCCCTTGACAGCTGAATACGGTCGATCTGCCAACCCGCACTGGACCAGCGTGACAGATTATGGTCCATTTCCCTCAGCATGAATTGTTGAAGAGGCTTCCATCCTGCAGTGGGTTGATAATGACTGCACTTTACCTTTTTTTTTAGGTGCATTGGCAACTATGGTCATAGTGCACCAAGGAACAAAGGATTGCTGTTATCAAGAATGGTTAAGTTTGAAAATTGCAACGTCTGGAGACTAGGTACCTGCGTGGTGATCTGATTGAGGTGTATAGTAGTAGTAGTGGTGGCATGTGATGCAATAAAGCAAGTGTATGAGCTTATGCAGCATCAGCCAAAAAAAAAAAAATCACACCATTCCCTCCAAATGCCTGTCCAGTTCCTCCTTAAATTTATTCAACCTATCAACTTCCACAACGACAGAAGGAAGTTTGTTCCAGCAATTAACCACCCGCTGGCTAAAGGCAAATTTTCGCACATCTATTCTACATCTGTCCTTTCTTAATTTGAATTTATGTCCCCTTAGGTTCATAATCTGAATAAGTGGAAGGATCCCATCAGAATTCGGCGTGCTCAACCTATTCACGGCCTTATACACCTCAATCAGATCACTGCGCAAGTGCCTAGTCCCTATAAATAGGGACAGAAGAGCCCCGAAACTCATGCCTCAATTTGTTCAACTGCCACCCTGTCCAAATTATATTCCACAACGACAGATGGGAAGTTTGTTCCAGCAATTAACCACCCACTGGCTAAACACAAACTTCTGCAAATCTATTCTACACCTGTCTTTCCTCAATTTTAATTTATGCCCTCTTAGGTTCATAATCTGAACAAACTAATCTGACAATTGATGGTCTCCATATGATGCAAGAAAGCATGCATAAGCTTGCTTTCTTGCATCATACGCCTCTACTAATGCTCTGGAAATAGGAGCACTTCATTTGTATAGGGTGTAGAATCTATAACTAATAGATTCTAATAATCATATGTTTCACAGACATTTTCTCCTCTGCTTCTGCAGTGATTGTAATCCTGTAGTTGCACTATCACAAAAAACACCAAATTACCAAACTGTCAGTTTGGCTATCATATGACAGTGTGGCTGCAGGATTATAGTTACCGAAGAAATGTAGGAGAAAACTTCAGAGACATATAATTATTAGACTATTAGCAATAAATGGATTCTAAATCCCACATAGATTCAGGGGCATATTTGAAGAGATCTGAGCAGGAAAACCTGTGCAACACAATGTTTAAACATTGTATTGTTCAGTCAGGAAGAATTAGACAAATTATTAGAAAGGATCAACAGATGAAACATTTTTTTTTTTTTTTTAGCTATGAAAATTCCATATAAGCATGCTCCCTTGCATCATTTGCCACTGAAAATATTACTTCTGTGTCACCCCTAGTCAACTTGTCCTTGTGAGATGACTCGCACGATATCCTAGATCAGCACCTCCCAAACTACTTTGATCTACATACCTTCAAAAATCAAAAAAAAAGTTTGCGGACGCTTACATTATATATATAATACATATTTCATACCCCTATGTATATAAACACATTATTTCATACCCCTATGTATATAAACACATTATTTCATACTCCTTCTGAATTTTTTGCGGACCCTCGCGAACTGTTCTACGGGGGGCCCCTAGTTTGGGAAACGCTGTCCTGGATTATATTGCATAATGTGTGTGGTCAGGAAGCTGATGCTTAAGTAAAGAACAAATATTTCTGAATTTGCTTACCAACTTCAGGTATAAACATTTTTTTCCATCCACAACAAAATACAATAAATCGTAGTTAATAAATAATTTTAAAAAAATTCGAACAACACACGCCACGAGCAAAATTTTACAAAAAACATAAACTACACAAGCTGTCTATAGGAGCACAGAGTAGGAGTAAATGTCCTTCCGCGCCCTCTGAATATAAGAATTTCATTTTCTCTTTCGATTTTATCATAAAGATTGCAAAGTAATGGAAGATCAGTTTGGTCAAAATTTTCTATTTCCTCTATAATGAAAAGATTGATTTGCAGCAGAGCTGGAAGAAATAGTAGTAGTAGTAGTAGTAGTAGTGACATGTGATGCAAGAAAGCAAGTGTATGAGCTTATGCAGCATCAGCCAAAAAAAAAAAAAAAAAATCACACCATTCCCTCCAAATGCCTATCCAGTTCCTCCTTAAATTTATTTAACCTACAACTTCCACAACGACAGATGGAAGTTTGTTCCAGCGATTAACCACCCGCTGGCTAAAGGCAAATTTCCGCCCATCTATTCTACATCTGTCTTTTCTTAATTTGAATTTATGCCCCCTTAGGTTCGTAATCTGAACAAGTGGAAGAATCCCATCAGAATTCAGCGTGCTCAACTCATTCACGGCCTTATACACTTCAATCAGATCACTGCGCAGGTGCCTAGTCTCCAGGCGCCTGCCTGGAGACTATAAATAGGGACAGAAGAGCCTGAAACTCATGCCTCAATTTCTTCAACTGCCACCCTGTCCAAATTATATTTGTCTGTCAGCCCTGAGTATTCTATGTCATTTTGAGTAGTCATATAAGCCTCGCTGGTAGCACAATTGGCATAACTACCCCCCCCCCCAAAAAAAAATAAAAGTAGTAAAGGCCTGAATACTAATTCGTTAATGGTGCGAGGAATTTTTATGGGCTTTTGCAAAGTTCATTCATCTCAGTCGAGGGTAGAATGGTTTTTGTTTTAGAAAATTCGGTATTTCGTCCAGCAAACAGATCAGAGCCTATACACGCACTTTACAGACCAAGCATATTGACGCTGCATAGCCTTAGATGCTGTGGCGCTTAACACATACGAGAGGGGTTTGAAACGTTCGTGGCCTGAGTATGAAAGGGTAGTGGTACAGTGTTCAAATTTTCAGTATACCACTTAAAATAAAAATCTACCAAGTTTCATGCAGTTTCAATAACTTCTTGTTAATTAAAAAAGAACAGGTCGTGAAGTCAAGAACGTTCTGTAAATGAGGAAAGATGGACAAAATCAGTCACTTTACAATCATCCAATATTGGGGTAGGGGAAGTAACGCCAAAAGAAATTCGTGCGGATAAGGTAACAACATTGGGGATGTCCCTTCCTACCCCACGGTTAAGAAATAGGCAGCAGAATTTAAACGAGGGGTGGGAGAGTCTAAAAAATGACCCACACTGTGCAAGACCTACAATGTCCACCGCTCCAGAAATTGTTGACAGTGTGCATTATCTAGTGATGCGTTTTCGAAGAGTGACAGTTTAGAACATTTCCAGCGTATTGGCCAGCTTATCTGAGCTACGCAACACATGATAAGAGAGATTTTCGCTATGAAAAAGGTGCTAACATGATGAGTCCAAAGTCGTTGGCAGTAAATAAAAAATGCACAAGAGTTGTCAAGTCAGTCAAGTGAATATTTTTATCGTTATCCAGAAAATTTCTCGCTAAGGTTTGTGACCATGGATCCATCACTTTCAACCAGAGACAAAGGAACAGTCCAAACAGCTCTTCTCCCTCTCCAAAGAAAATCAAGTCGTTTTGGTTTTCTTTAAAGAGGGAGGTGATGACATTGGTTTTTTGGGACAGTGATAAAATGTTGCTAGTGGATTACCTTCAGAATTGCTAGACAGCCGGAGAATATATTACGTGGACCTCGTGAGGCGTTTTCATGGAAACATCAAAGACCAAAGCAGGGAAAAATGCATCAAAAATAAAGTACTTGTTCCGCCAGTACAATGCACCTGATCACAAGATCACATGACTGCACTGCACTCGTGCCGTTTTGAAATTTTGGACAGTTCCCCACATTTACCCTATCTAGAACTATCGGAATTTCACTCATATCCTAATTTGCAAAACTACCTGACCCTGACTGCCATCCATGTCTGCGTGGGTACCACAGTGGTATCGTCACCGTCCTCCTCATACCGGCTGGAAAAGGCCAGAGTTCGAATCCCGTAGATGACACGAGGAACTTTAATGGGCTTTTTTCACTTCGTGATTGAGTTAGTCGGTCTCATACGTAGATAGCAAGGTTTTTTCCCCCCCGCAAACTCGGGTATTTCGTCCAGCAAAACAGGCAAATCGACCATAGAACACACGCAATTTACGAACATAATACATAATGCACGGCAGATGAATTTAAATATTCGGGTGACCTAAAAATAATAGTTTGATTTTTTTTTTTTTGACTGGCATCCATTTTCACATAGACAGTGACGTCATTGCTGCAATAGATGCATTGCTGGAGACCTAAGAGGAAAAAAAAAATATCGCAGCTGCAATCAATGCATTGTAACATCGATTGCAAAAATATAACTCCAAAGGTGACTGTGTTGAAAAGCAACTTGTAATTCTTGCTAGAACACTTACAGGAGTGTTTTAGCAACAATTATCTTGCTAGAACATGCCTGTGCCATTCGGGAAGACAGTCATCACGAATGGATGTGTGTACCTGATGAGCCTCGAAGGAAAGGTAGTTTTTAGCATCCAAACTGTGGTCTAGGAAGTATGAAAACTCCAAGAGATTCGAGGAAAACACCCACATATTAAATCACTGGCGCCACCTGCCTGCTTTTGCTGAACTACTGAACTAGGACATCAGAGTGATATCTCTCAGCAGTTTGTCGTCGTGTCCTCCAACTACCGTGTGGACGTCATAACAGGAAACGTAATTCATCTGAAAAGGCAACTTTTTTACAATCGTTAATGGTCCAATGATGCCATTCAAATGAAAACTTAGGTGTCGTTGGCGATGAGTGACCTTGAGCATGGCCGCCTTGTACCGGGTGCATTATCCTGCGGCCCATCCCGAAGAGCGTTCGTTGGATTGTGTTCTTGGAAACACCTTCGGTCTTCCCTTGGTTATAAAGGTCGGAGACTGTCATATTTGGCCTACCTGACAGCTATCATCTATTTCCTTAAATTTCGTGTCTTGTCGATTTGTCTGCTCTGCCTGACGAAATACCTGAGTATCTGGGAGGGGGACCTTGCTGTCCACGCCTGAGACCGACTAACTCAGACAGAATGAAAAAAAAAAAAAAAGAAAAAGCCCATTATAATTCCTGGTGTCATTGACGGATTCTTACCCAGGCTTTTTCCACCCGGTGTGGGGAGAAAAGTATTGTTACCACTATAATACTCATGCAGACAAAGTCCATGGTCAGCCGTTTTCCGTCTATCGGTTCACACAAGGCAGGACAGCCTGTGTTCACCACGACTATCTACGAGGAGTGAACATCCGCCATTGGCTCGGCCATTGGAGCTCTGTCCAATATCCAGCCACTCTTGCAACACCTTGCTACAGCACTCCGCAAAGAGCTCACAAGATTCTCAGTTTCCGCAATACTGCCACCCGTCAACCGGTATCCAACAATCACCCTTTTACGAAATCTGCCAGATCAAATCCTTTGCTCATGCTGATCAAGTACTTCCAATCGGCTGCATGCCACAAAGTTTCAATATGACATTTACCGGTTCTCACCGCGACTCATGTGCAACCAGGCAGGATTGATTAACTGAATGGTAAAACGGGTCGTCATAATGTTTTGGCTGTATTTTTACTAGTAAAAGAAACGAAAACTAGAAGTCACAAATATAAAATTTTAGGGAGTAACGAAGGCTTTATCTTAGTAAATTTACCTTCTGTCGGCTAGCTATAGATCATCGGAACGAACTGCCTGCCACTGTGGTAGAAGAATTGTTAGATTAAGTTCAAATCAGAATTGAATTGCGACTTGTTTGTAGTGGGAGAAGGAATGAGCGGTAGAGAATTTTTCCTTTTTTTTTGCCACATGTAGAAAATTTTTACTTCCTTACATCACTTATCCATTTTAATACTAATTTAAAATTATTAATTTATCGCTGAAGATAGAGATAGAATTCTATATAATTTGTCTTTGACAGGAGCAGAATTAATTCAGAGGGTGCTGTTGCTAGAATCGTACGGTGCTTGTTTTTGTTTTATAGCTAATTGAATGTTTGAATGTGTTCTAATATGTTTTTTATTTTCTTTCTTTTGTATGGTTTTTCGCGTGTGTTTCTATTGAACACCCTTTCTTATTCTGTTCAACCAAGTCTAGTAAGTTTATGGTATTTTTGGGTAATCTTTCACTTGAGCATTCACAATTCCAGCACTCCAGCTGCATTCTATAATTGTCCAGGCAGATTTCGTATTGATGGAAAGCTGTCATTTGGAGCTCGCTTGCTGCTTAGTCAATTTATTTCTTTGTCTTTACAGCAGTTGTCACTGTTAGGAAATTGTGAATAAATTAGGTGGAAGAACAGTGAAAGATTTATTTTTGGAAGTCATTGATGTCTAGGAGAACTTCTTTAATCCGATTTTCAACAACTCGGAGGTGCAAATTTTTGAAAAACAAGTGCGTTTTTTTCTTGAATGCCTCCTGAATACAATGCATATTTATTCACCATGCGGAAATTTGCTGTTGAAAGTAATAGTCAGAAACTAAAAAAAAAATATATATATATATATATAATGCGAAAGGTTAAATTTTAACCATACAAAATGTGATATTAAAATATATCAGCGAAATTAAAGGTTGATCTCCCGATTTTGTCACCGCGTTGCCGGCATAGCCAAATTCGGGACGGATTCAAGAAAAACAAGTGTGGATTTTAGACTAATTTTTGACTAGTAAAAAAGGTTATGTTAGTTTGTCAGTAATTCAGGACGGATTCAAGCAAAAGAAGCCACTTTCTCCAGAGGTGTACACATAATCTGGAGTTTTACCAAATTAAAATATATCGGTAATATATATCAATTTAGGTTAATCATCGTACCTTATAGATCTTTGCAACAAGCCATGATAGACAAGTGTAGCTTGTCTATCATTGCTTATTGCCTCCCACTTATTGCTCTGACATGCTGCTGGAACAAACTTCCCTCTGTTGTGGAAGTTGATAGATTAAATAAATTCAATGAGGAACTGGATAAACTTTTAGAAGGAATGGTTGTGTGAATTTTTTTTTTTTTTTTGGCTGATGCTACATAAGCTCATACGCTAGCTTTCTTGCATCACATGCCACTATTACTAAAGCCGGCAGGTTTGCGTTAGAGTACACGGAGTACCATATTCTAAAGGTGCAAAGAATCTCACAAAAATCCATCAGATACTGGCTGCTAATTACCAGTGGTTTGTATTACAGTGAGTTAATGCTGGTTTAAAATTGGGGAATGATTTAAAACCAAAGCCAGTTGAGGTGGGGAGAAATCGAAACTTCAGATCATGGGTACCCCTCCGTACTTTGACAGGAAGAAGGCAGTGACTGGCAGGTGCCTCTCACTGCTTTTCCCCTTACCTGCATGTGACATCCCAATAGGACCTAAATAAAGAAAAACAAACGGCAATACAGAACTAAAATAGCTGAAAATGAACACAAATTCTTAAAAACAACTCCATTTTTTGCTTGAATCCCTCTCAAAATCACATAAAAACATAACCATTTGCACTGAACAAAAATGACAACTTCAGTACAAAGAAAACTCACCTCATGACTTCTAGCCATAGCCAACGACTGGTTTTTTTTATTTGAATCCCTCCCAAAGTCACATAAAAATCTAACCTTTTGTCACTCAGCAAAAATTACTATTTCAATACAAAGAAAACTCACCCCATCAGTCCTTGCATGCTGGCCGGTATATTTCACAAATTCCATTGATAAAACCCATACTGATATCACTGTTGCAAGAGTGCCTACAATGCCACATAAACTCTGAGGTAGGAGTCAAACTGACCATCAACTGTTCTTGATGGCAGTATCTGTTTCATACCACTCCATGAACCCTCTATACTATTGATGTTAGGACCAGTTTCGGGCTTGCTGAAGTGAAGCACGTGGTTAATAGCAATGTGCTGAAACCTTTCGCCACCTAGACAATCATATGACATCCAGCAATCTGACATTCAACTACTACTGGGTAAAATGGAAGTCTTAATGATGTCTAGGAGAACTTCTTTACTTCAATTTTCAACAACTCTGAAGTGCAAATTTTTGAAAAACAAGTGCGTTTATTGCTTGAATGACTCCTGAAGTTGCATAAAAACAACCTTTTTTCACTAAACAACAATGGCAACTTCAATACAAAGAAAACTCATCTCGTGAGGCCTGGCTGTGGCCAACAACACCTTTTTTGCTTGAATCCCGAAATCACAGCAGAGAAAAATATCCAAGAGCAACACAATGGTGATAGCAAATGTTATACCAAGCAAAAGAATAACAGTACATGGCAGCACAGAAAAATAACCAACAGCACAAGAACATGGCAGCACAGAAAATATCCAACACCAGCACAATGGCAATGCCTAACAAGAATGGCACACGTGCAAATAATAATTTTGCATTTTCCCTCCAAATCAAAAGAGATTTGGAGGAAAAATTACACATTCATAGTAAATTACCCAATCACAGAACTCAACCATACAATCACTCTGTTCTACGACCACATCCATGATGCAAAGACAAGGGGTACCCAGATACTGGAGTTCAACAGGGAACTCATCCAGATTTTAAACCATTGCTGGAAGGGGGGGGGGAATTGTGTTCTGATTTAAAACCAGCACCAAGGAGAGAATGGCTTCCCAATTTTAAGCCAGTGCCCGGGTAAAGTGTTCATTGTCTAACGGCCCAAGGGGTTTACTGTTGTGTACTCTGTTTGTGAAACACAGAACACTGTGAAGGCCAGAGATTTTAAAAAGCATAAGGTACATGTTTATGTTGTGTAGTGTAGTGTCATGTTGTGTTATTCCTCTGACCTTTTAGCCATTGGACCCCTAGTGGGACCCCCCGTTGCCCACACTTAGCCCCGAGGAGGCAGGTCAGGCATAGAGGGATCGCATTAGAAGTAAGTACTTTGGCAGGCCCTGCCACCTAATTTCCTAAGATTTCAGTGGGAAGGGCCTAAAATAAAATAAAATAAATAAATAAATCAATAAAAAAAAATAATAAAAAATATATATATAAAAATAATACAAAATAAAAAATAAATAAATCAATAAAAATAAAAAAATAAAAAATATATAAAAATTAAAAAATAAAAAAAAATAAATAATAATAAAAAAAATCAAATTAAATAAATAAATCAATAAAAAAATAATAAAATAAAATGCATATTTAGTTAGAGTAGGGGTGAAGACTGAGGAAGGGGGGACAGATAGAAATGTGGGGATGATAGGGAAGGCAACCCCAGAAAGGTCAGTGGGGACTGGCCCCACCAGGAGAAAAAAGGGGGTAGCAGAGGGAGGGGGAGGAGACAGAAACCCGTCCCCTCCCTCTCTCTACCATGGGATGGGGTATTAAAGTGAACCAAGTTATGGTACCCGATTCGGAATGCTAGTTGGCCAAGAAAAGCAGTTGACATCTAATGGCACGCCGGTGGCGTTGTCAGTCTTTATCTAGAAGATTGTCTTATTGGTCACATCCGTGAGAGTCAAGTCCAGAAGTATAAGAACCTTTTGTCTTTCTTAGATTGTCTTAATTTGTGGGTTGTCTCTATTCAAAGGTAGTTATTTGGTAGTTATCTTTGGTGGGTGACATTTTGGTGAATGTATGGTAGTTCACACCAATAATGGTAATGCTGGTCAAGTTTAGCTGCCTTGTTCCAGTACCATCAGGGTCCATGGGTTCATTTAGTAGAGGGTTATCATGTTGCTGCAATTAGTTGTCTTCTCCTCAAGAAAAGCTGCTGTGCGTAGTTGGTGAGTGCTTGATACTCTTCCTTAGTATCCAGGAAGTGCTTTTCTTTGCCTTATGGTATATAAGTCAGCTTTGTGATAAGCTGGCAGAGGAGGTCATCGTAGAGGGGGCACAGTGCCAGGATAGGAGGAATCAACACAAGAAAAGTGGTTAATTATGCACCCACTGCTTTAAAATTTGGAAAACTCTTTTTTCCTGATTTAAAACCATGGCCAAGAAGACATACACTCTAACACAAACTACAATTAATTGGCTGTTTGTCAGAGCAACCAGTATTGTGTGGATCTTGGCAACATTCTTTGTATCTTTAGAATATATATGGTACCTCACATTTCAGTATACTCTAATGCAAATCTGCTGGCTTTAGTGTGTGGAAAGGTGCCATTCACTTGAATGCAAACCAAATAATTTTGTTTTACAAAAGATAAAAATCAATTTGTGGAAAAGTATGTCACGTTGCTTTTTCCTCCATTCTAACTACCGATCAAAAATGGAAGTTGTAACGAGCATTTTAATGCTGAGGTTAAACTTTAGAACAAGACTTGGCTAATCCATGGGATTGTGCCTCAACTATTATTAGTAAAAGTACATAATGAAAGAAAGAAAGCTTATATAGCATCAGCCAAAAAAAAAAACCTAATTTCACCCATCCACTCGCTCCAAATGTTTGTCTAGTTCTGCCTTGAATCTATTTAAGCAGTCAACTTCTATAACAGATGGAAGTTTGTTCCAGCAATCAACCACACGCTGGCTAAAGGCAAACTTCCTCACATTTAGCCTACAACTGTCTTTCCTCAATTTTAATTGATGCCCTCTCAGGTGATTGCGAAGGAGGGGAATGCCAGAAGTTTATCGAACTCTAATAGGCAGCTAAGTGATTTTGTAATAACTGAGAGCAAAATGGAGGAGAAATTGAAGGTAAACATAAGGAAGGCACCTGGGGTGGATGGGATCTATCCAATTGTATTAAAGGAGGCAGCAAAGGAAGTAAGCAAACCCTTAGCCACAATTATGAGAACTTCCTTTGACTCAGGGGAGGTCCCCATGGACTAGAGGTGTGCAAACATATCCCCAATTCACAAAGGGGATTGAAGAAGTGACACAAGTAACTATAAACCTGTTAGTTTAACTTGTGTTCCAGGGAAAATAATTGCATCACTGGTTAAGAAGCATTGCAGGATCATCCAGACAAGACTGCAGTAATAGTTAAGTCACAGCATGGGTTTGTTAAAGGGAGGTTTTGTCTGACCAATTTGATTGGATAGTATGATGTGGTCACAAAGGTACTGGATGCAAAAGATAATTTTGATATCATATACTTGGATTTCAGGAAAGCTTTTGATACTGTTACTCATGGAAGACTGCTATACAAATTGGAGCGGTATTGCATTAAGGGCAAATTTCTACAATAGATAAAGGTATTGTTCAGTGGGAGATGACATAGAATGGTAATCAGTGGAAACTGCTCTTCGTTGGACTAATGGTATTAGTGGAGTTCCCCAGGGTTTGGTGCTGGGTGCATTGTTTTGTATTCATCAATGTATTGATGTAGGAACATCTGGCTTAATGTCCAAGTTTGTGGATGATACAAAGGTTGGCAGGTTTGTTATCGACAGTAAAAACAGTATGCTACTCCAACTGGATCTAGATAAGTTGGGCAAATGGGCTGAGAAGTGGCAACTGAAGTTTAACATTGACAAGTGCAAAGTACTGCATATGAATAGCAGTAATCCAAGAGAAATGTACCAACTCTGTGGTACCACACTCAGGGAACTGGAGAATGAAAAAGATAGGGGGTAATTGTGCAGTGAGATATGAAGTTTGCTGAGCAGCGCAGAAGAGCTGCCAGAGGAAGTCATGGAGTCTTGTCAATGATATATAGGAATTTTGCTAGCAGGGACAAGTAGGTGATTATCCCATTGTACAAGGTGGTCAGGCCACACCTTGAGTACTGTGTACAGGTCTGGAGGTCTTGTTTTAGGAACAATGTGGAGTTGCTTGAATGAGTACAGAGAAGGGCAACAAGATTGTTGAGGGGATCAAAGGGGTGTCTTTACCAAGATAGGCTTAATTTCTGCAAATTGCAATGCCTGGAGACGAGGCACCTGCTAGGTGATCTGATTGAGGTGTGTAAGGCCTTGAACAGGTTGAGCAAACTCAATGCTGATGGGATTATTCCTCTTGCTTGGATTACGAACCTGAGAGGGCATGGATTCAAATTGAGGAAAGACTGTTGCAGAATAGATGTGCGGAAATTTGCTTTTAGGCAGTGGGTAGTTGATTACTGGAACAGATTTCCATCTCTTGTTGTGGAAGTTGATAGCTTAAATAAATTTAAGGCTGAGCTAGACAGGCATTTGGAGTGAATGGATTGGTGAAATTGGAGTTTTTTTTTTTTTTTTGTTGTTGCTGCTGCATAAGCTTGCCTTCTTGCATTGTATGTCTCAACTAATGCTGTGTTTTATGATGTGAAGAAATTGGAACTTACCTTATATAATGGATCTTACCTCTGTCCTATTTTATATGGTTAAGGTGAAATTAAATTATAAAGAATATGTGTTAAAAACTTATTAAAATAATTTTAATAATTTATTAAAATAAGTTTTTAATACTTATATTTCTTTCCAATTTATATAATGTTCTTGTTCATACTCCAGCACGACCACTAGGTCAGTGGAGGTAGCAATAAATCAGTTAATACAAACGTTAATATTGTCTTAACCATATGAAAGCAGTAAGAAAGTAAGTTCCATTATATAAGATACTCAATTTATCCATGTCAATTCACTTCTGGAACTTAAGATTATCCATAAACATTTTTAAATTAAGTGTTATTCATTACTTCATTTACAGTCGTATTATGGAAGTCCCAATTGTAATGTGTCTATTGCATCTAACAGTCTGCACTTATTTAGTAACCCAGTATATCCTTATATTTTTTAGTTGAACTCGTTTTCATATCTTTACTTATTTGTAAGGTTTAAAAGTATTTTTAAAAGTTGTGAGAGCTTTATTTCAACTTTGTTTAATTTTACTTATTTGTTTTTTTCTAGGTTCAGCAACGACTATGAATTGTTAATCCATTAACAAGTGAAGAAAGAAGCTGATATACAGAAGGAAATAATTTCACAATATTGATTTGATGTGTAATGATATGAAAATGAATTGTTAGTAATTTCATCATGGATCAACAATCCAAAAATGTCTGCCAATGAAACCAGTAGTTATTTTGCAAGAAAATTTTCTACAGAAAATAACAGAAAGAAACAAATATTCAATAAATAAACAAATATTGGATACAAATAAACAGAATTCCATAATTAAAAAAAGAATTATTGAAAATAGGAATTACAGGCAGCAATTATCAAAGGAAAAACGTCAAGTAATAAGTAAAGTATATAATATGCAGAAACAATTGAAATGTGGGATTGTTAGGAAGATATATTCAAGTCAGTTAAGACAACACTTAGGTTACATGAATAGATATTTATTGGTTCATACTGAGGACAAAGTCTTCACCTGTGATAAGTGTGGTAGAGCATTTTCACACGTATGTAATCTGAAACAGCATGCGTTAGTTCACACTCAGGAGAAACCTTTTTGTTGTGAAAAATGTGGCAAGGCATTTTCACATTCAGGTAGTCTAAAATCCCATCTATTACTTCATGTTCAAACAAAACCCTTCTTTTGTCAGTTATGTGATGAGACATTTTTGACATCTGAAGATCTGAAGAGAGATTTAGTATATCACATTCAAGAGAAAGCTTTTTCTTGTGAAATATGTGGTAGGGCATTTTCACGATCAAGTCATCTGAAAGACCATGCATTGGTTCATACCCAGGAGAAACCTTTCAGTTGTGAAATATGTGGAAAGGCATTTTCACGACCAAGTCATTTGAAAAGACATTATTTAGTTCACACTTATGAGAGACCATTCACTTGTGAAGAATGTGGCAGAGCATTTTCACAATCAGGCATTCTGAAAAAACATTTATTGGTTCACACTCAGGAGAAACGGTTTCCTTGTGAAATATGTGGAAAGTCATTTTCACGATCAGATAGTCTGAAAAGACATTTTTCTGTTCACAATCAGTAGAAATCATTTTTGTGAAAGGATCATGTTATTTCACACTCACAATATGCTCTTCACTTGTGAATTATGTGGAGGGATATTTTAACTATCAAGCCATCCAAAATAATATCTACTGGTTCAAACAGAAGAAATTCTTTTCATTTAAAATGTGTGCAAAATGTGAGCAGATAAAATGTCACTTCAAACTGTCCAATTTCACAATTGGACAGTTTGAAGTGACATTTTATCTGCTCATAATGAGTAGAAACAAATCTTTCTCATGTAAAATATAGAAAACCATTTTCCAGTCATAAATATTTATTGATTTGTACTCATGGAGCATATATTAACATATTCTCATGAGAAACAAATGCCTGATGTGGAACAAAATTCTATTATATAATTATATGTATATATTTTAAGAGGCCTATAATTGTAATTTTGTTTAAATGTGTAAAAAAAATACAAATATTATGAACTTAACTATAATCTTGCCCGTAGTGCTTTCCCTAACATGCTGGCCTAGATTTATTAAAAATGTTGCCTCACCCCCAATAGCGAGTGTCCGTCTAATTTCTCCAGTCAATACAAAATAGATTAAAATTTCCCATAAGTTGCACATACACGCCTATTCAACCTACTTGTACAGGCTCTCATCATATACTCTTCTTGCTGTTCTGTCTGTAGCATACCCCACTCATTTTGTTTGCCTCTACTACTTCATACTATACAGACTCAGTTCTGATGTCATTAGTTTCAATTCTTGAAATGCTCTCATAATGCTCAAGCTGCTTTTGACAAGTAACACAATCCCCCACCCCTTCTATCTCATCTGAATGCTGTTTCATTTCTTCTCTTTTTTGAATACATTGTGTGTGTACACACACACACATGAACACAGTGTATATGTATTTATAAAAATACATATTTTTATAAAATGCATTGTATTTTATAAATATATACATAACATACAGTTGAATCTCGTTGATACAAAGTTCAAGGGACCTAAATTTTCACTTTTTGTAATAATGAGGTTTGTAGTAACGAAGTCCCCCAAAAGTGTCAAAATGTTACATAAAAAAAAATTTTATTTGGTACATATATATCTAACAATAATAATAAATAATATCAAAAATAAATTAATTTAAATTAATAAAATAAAATAATAAAAACAAAAGCCTTGTCCAACAATACAGTAATAGGAATAACACATTTTTTTAAAGCTTTTATTTTATTTGTAAGATAAACTAAGAGAAAAGCAATTAATGGAAATTAAAATATTGTACAGTACCGTATATATTTTGATATATATGATATTTTAGTATCACAGTAAAAAGAATTACAATCTTTATATAAAAGGACACATATAAACCATTAACTCTTTAATAAATTAATCTAATTTAAAGAAAGAATCCAATGTTGTTTGCACAATTATTGTCCTATATTTTTAACTATAGCACAGACATCAAATGCAATAGTTGTTTCTTTATCAACGTTACTGCAGGCCAACACATTTGCTATTATGCTCAATGCATTTTGGGCATTTTTATTTAAATGGCAGCGTGTATGTGTGCTTCTTCACTTTCGCTGTCACTGGTAACCAAAACATCATTTTGCTTGGTGCTCAGCAGCTCTTCTTGCTGTGGTGGCAACTTCATCTACCTTGACAAACTTCAAATTTGCCAATAAAATCCATGTGTTCCTTCAAATTTCCCCCTTCCTCAATGTTGCTATCACATTTGTCTGCTGGACCATGTTTTTCAATATTCTCTCCAAAGCCACTCAAAGCAGTTTATTATTGCACATGATGAAATACTGTCCCAATCAACATTCTCTCCAAAGCCACTCATTCTGAAGCAGTTGATTATTACACATGATGCAATACTGTCCCGAGCAGTAACAAGATTAGGGATAGCATCCAAGACATTCCAATTTGGCTGCAAATTGTTCCCTCCTATGTTGTGGATCAAATTAATCCCAGGGGCTCACATCTGGTGAGTATGGGCTTGGCACACCCAGGGTCCTGAGCTGGATATCATTCTTCTCTTTCCTGGTGATTCCCTTCTACTTCTCTCTCTCTCTCTCGGGGTGGTTCAGAAATTTTTTTTTGGCTGGTGCAGCATAAGCCTCAGGCTTCCTTGCACCATATGGCTAATAATTAGTAATAAGTACCTTATCAGGCAAGCTCTATATACTTTCTTGAGGTTATAAATAATGCCTTGATCCAGTGGCTGTATAAACTGGTGGTATTGGGAGGTAAAAACAACAACCATATATATGTCAACTTAAGTATATCGGCAGATTGTGCTGTACAACAATCTAGAATCATCAATATGTTCCTTTTTTCTGAAACTGTTTTACTGCCACTTTTGAAAACCAAGACTGAAAAATTTTTACCTTAAAGTCAAGCACTTCTATTGGTCCCATAATCACAGGAAAGTTGGTTAACTTCTTTTAAAACATCTTGGCTTCGAAAACTTACCAATCACAAGTGGGCATAGTTTTGTACTGCTATCTGAATTGCAGCATTCAGAACAGTGAGTCTTTGTTTAATTAATTTTCCACGATGACAATTCTCCTCGAACAGCAAATGTTTTGTTTGGCTGCAAATGAACCCATCTCATCAAGATTATAAATATTCTAAACCTCATATTTTTCAAGAATGGACCATACAGAACACAACCTGTCTGTAGCCTTTCCTTTGTTGGCTAATGCAGACTCGCTGCAAACATTTTGTGAAACCAAGTTATTCCTGTCTTCAAATCTTTAGAGCCAGCCACAGCTGCATTTGAAGTCGCTAATTCCATGTTGCTAAGCTAGATAATATAATTTGCCCTTTCTTGCAAAATTAGGCCTGATATTGGCAAATTAGATGCATGCATTTGTTGGTACCACTCAAAAAGTATTGTTTCAAGCTCCTCATGTTTTGTACCACGAATTTGTTTTCTGTTTTTTATCGCTGCTCCAGTGTCACAAACTTCAAGTTTTTTTGTTTAGTTTTTCAGTATTAGATAAAGTAGGTAAAGGGATGTGTCCTTTTGCTTTGTTCTATCCTCTCAGCCTCTTGTATAATTTTCAGTTTAATTTCCTGGCTTAAATGCATCTGTTCACATTTTGTCACTATAACACTACTAGATGAGATTTAATAAAAACAAACTTTAAATTAATTCAAAACCACAAATTCCAAAAAAGATATCAATTGGTACAAAAAATAGATTATACTGTACTGTAGCAAAAGACTCTTTGAACTGGCATAACAGTTGCAACTGACCTTAATCCTGTGGAGCATGTATTAAAAACAACTTAGAAAACTTTTTATTCTTTTGTTAATTTAATAGCTCATCTTTCACAATGATGTTTTTCAGAGTGCACTTACATTGTAGCTACCATAAACTGGTTTTGTTTACATGAAAGTTAATTCTAACAAGTCAGTGCCATCCTTCAGGAAGTAAGAAACCGAGTGGCCAGAGGCAATAATATTGACAATAATTGGACAACTATGCCAATATTTGTATTAAACATACAAAATAACAATATTTATTTTCCACAAGGTGAAAACGAACTTTGTAATACATATTAACTGAATTTTGTAATAAATATATTTACATAGAAAAGGGGAATGATATGTGTTTCCTATAAACGAGTACGTTGTATAAACCGAGTTTGTATTCACAAGATTTTACTATACAGTGTATTTATATACGTTAATAGCATTAGCATTAGTAGAGGCATATGATGCAAGAAAGCAAGCTTATTCAGCATCAGCCAAAAAAAAAAAAAAAAAAAAAACCCTCTCCCATTTCACCCCTCTGTTCGTTCGAAATACCTGTCCAGTTGAGCTTTAAATTTGTTTAGGCTATCAACTTCAACAACAAGTGATGGAAGTCGGTTCCACCAACCAACCACCCGCTGGCCAAAGGCAAATTTCCGCACATCTATCCGACATCCGTCCTTCCTCAATTTGAATTTATGCCCTCTGAGGTGATTATTCTGAGAAAGATGAAGAATCCCATTGGCATTGAGCATGCTCAAACCATTCAAAGCCTTATACACCTCTATCAGATCACCTCGCCGGTGCCTAGTCTCCAGACTCTGTAATTTGCAAAACTTAAGCCTTTCTTCGTAAGAGCAACCCTTTGTTCCATTTACTAATCTTGTTGCCCTTCTCTGTACCCGTTCCAGCAGCTCTACATCCTTCTTGAAATGAGGCCTCCAGACCTGTATACAGTACTCAAGATGTGGCCTAACCATTGCCTTATACAAGGGAATAATCACCTCCTTATCCCTGCTAGAAAAATTCCTGTATATCATTGACAAGACACCATGAGCTACTCTTGCAGCTCGTCTGCACTGCTCAGAGAACTTCATATCTGCCTGCACAATTACCCCCAGGTCCTTTTCATTCTCCACCACTGTCAGTGTAGTACCGCAGAGTTGATACATTGCTCTGGGGTTACTGTTACCCATATGTAGTACTTTACATTTGTCAAAGTTAAACTTCATTTGCCACCTCTCAGCCCATCTGTTCAACCTTTCCAGATCCTGTTGCAGCAGCATAGCGTCAGTAGTGTCCTTAACGACCCTGCCAACCTTTGTATCATCTGCAAACTTATACATTAAACTTGATATCCCATCATCAATATCATTCATAAACACCGAAAACAACAATGGACCCAACACTGAACCTTGAGGAACTACACTAATAACATTAGTCCACGTTGAGCAGTGTCCATTGATTACCACTCTCTCTCTTCTGCCACTCAACCATCCCCTTATCCATAGCAGCAATTTGCCTCCAATGCCACACTGCTCCAATTTGTGCAGCAGTCTTCCATGTGCAACAGTATCAAAAGCCTTTCTAAGATCCAAATATATAATATCAAAGTTATTCCCTGCTTCCAGTTCTTTTGTGACTACATCATAGTATCCAATCAAATTGGTCAGGCAAGACCTGCCCTTAACAAAACCATGCTGCGTCTGAGCTATAACTGAATTCTTGTCTAGATGATCCTGCAGTGCTTCTTTAACCAGTGCCTCCATTAATTTACCTGGAACAGAAGTTAAACTAACAGGTCTATAATTACTTGTGTCAGCCTTTGATCCTCCTTTGTGAATTGGGGTTACATTTGCACATCTCCAGTCTATGGGTACCTCCCCTGAGTCCAAAGAAGTTCTCATAATTATGGCTAGGGGTTTGCATACTTCCTTTGCTGCCTCCTTTAATATAACTGGATAGATCCCATCCACCCCAGGTGCCTTTTTTATGTTTATCCTCAACAATCTCTCCTCCACTTTCCTCTCGGTTATTACAAAATCATCCAGCTCACTGCCAATGTTTACTTTACCTACATTATTCTCCTTCCTGAATAACTCCTCATGCGTGAATGTAGATGCAAAATACTCGTTAAGATTGTTAGCCACCTGAGCAGGATCCTCAACTGTTGAACCATCAATATCCAGTGGACCAATCTGATTCATCCCTTTCCTTCTCGAGTTCAAGTATGTAAAGAACTCCTTTCTGTTTTTCTTTGCATCCTTTGCCAAGGATTTTTCGTAGTCTGCCTTTGCCTGCCTAATCTCCTTTGTGACTTGGTTACAGACCAACTTATATCTATCATAGGCTTCCATGTCACCCATTAATTTGTATGTATCCCATGCATTTTTCTTCTCTGCCACATGTCTCATTAGTCCATCTGACAACCATTTAGGCCTAAACCTTGAACAATATTTCTTAGTTGGTATGTAAAGCCTGGTAGCCACCAAGATTAGTTCCTTGAATGCTTCCCATTTTGAGTTTGCTGTTGGTAACATCATCAGTTGGTCCCACTGTATAGAATTTAAATACTGTCTCAGACCATCATAGTCGCCTTTACGAAAACAAAAGCCTTTCCCTTTACCTCTGATGGTAGTTACCTCCTTGAGTAAATCCCACTTCAACACACTGTGATCACTGCCACCTAGTGGTTCATTTATCTGCAGGTTCTTCATGCATGAAGAATCACTACTGATAATCAGATCAAGAGTATTGCTCCCTCTTGTTGCCTCACGAACATGCTGATGTAGAAAACAATCATCCAATAAATCCACAAAAGCCTTGCTAGTGTGCGAGTGACCAACCCACAAATTCCAGTCAATATCTGGGAAATTAAAATCCCCCATTATAAGACTCTCTGATTTACTGGCCCACTCTATTTCCCTGTACAATATATTATTATACTCATCAGAGTCATTAGGCCTATAGCACACTCCTACTCTCAATTTTGATTTCCCTATGCTTATGTCACACCAAACTGACTCGACACTGCCCTGTCCATCGATGTCAACTGGCTTCACTTCCTTTGACTTTATGTGTTTCTTAATTAATAGCATAACCCCTCCTCCCCTCCTGTCCTGTCTATCCTTTCTATATACATTGTATTCCCCAAATTCCAGTTCCGCATTACTTATATCTGTGTGACCCCACGTCTCTGATATCCCAACAATATCTGCCTTTGATGTTTTGAGCAATACCTCAAATTCATCAAATTTATTTACCAAACTCCTAGCATTGGTGTACACGCAGGTATACATGCACCTGTTTCTATTCTTAGCTACCCTAACACAACCCATGTGTTTACTTGTAACGCAATGACTACCAGCAGTCTCTGAAATATCCTGCATCTTGTTTTTCAGACTTCTGCTCATTTGAATAGAAGCAGTGCAAGAATCACTTTCACCTGTGCCAGTGGCTACTGTTAATCTATTAGTCCTTGTATCCCCCCCAACTAGCAGTTTTCCGACCCACCTAACACTGCCTCGACAGCATCAGCAAAAATTCTTGCACCCTTTCTATTTAAGTGTATCCCATCCCTGTAGAAGCAATCTCTCCTGTTAACAAGTACAGTCCAGGCTGAAAAAAATTCTACCCCTTGAGCCTTGCACAATCCCTCCAGGGCCGAATTGATCGACAAGGCTCTCATCATATACTCCCTCCTATCATGTCTGGGCAGAATTGCAGACACTTTCAAGTTCAACCCTAATTCACGGCTTTTTTTCAACAGTGACCTGTACTTGCTAAGTAATTCCGCCGGTCTCCTACTCTTAATATCATTAGTGCCAACGTGTACAACTATATCACCCTTTGTGCCCTTAAAAGATGATATCCGCTCTACAACGTCATCAACCTTTGCCCCTGGCAGACATACCCTGGTCCTATTCCACCTTAGGTTTCATAAAATTTGTTCTTGTATGTCTGTCTCATAGTAAAACTAACTCCTTGTTTTTGGGCAATGCCAAGCCCTGCATCTGTTATGTTGCTGTTTTTTGTTCTAACCAGGAGTTCAGAGTAACTCATTTTTATTGACACCACTCTGGTGTTGCAGACATAGTTTAGATGACTAAGCATTCTTGTGTTTTTTAATACTCTGACACATACTTTAAAGTTATTTAAGCCTATTGCACTTAAATTTTCTGTTTATACTCCGGCACGACAACCAAGTCAGTAAAGTTTACAATAAATCGTCAATACAAATATTTATCGTATTTACTAGTCACGGGCTTGAACCCCGGTCCACTCAAGGAACACGTGCTATGCACTCTTGCTCCTGACCACTGGGCTACATCAAGCCTAATAGATCCTTTGATAAGATTTGTTCTTTTGTAGGAACAAAATTTATTAGCACAATGCCTTATTAGCCCTTTAACCATCATAAATGTTAATTGTGAGAGTTGTTTGCCTGTCATAATTTACTAAAGAGTAAATTATACAGGACTTTCCTTCCCCAGTTTTGGGTAATTATAGTCTTATGATTGTCATTATTGAAAATAGTGGCATATTTATTTTTAAACTCAATATAAGTGAGTCTTATATTAATAATAACTAGGGGATTTTCCCCCTTCTCGCCCAAACCACCACACTTTTCTACGTAAAATGTACAGGTATCGGAGTAAGTCAAATCTTTTCTACATAAAAGACACGCCTGTTGAAACGCACTGGTTGATATCTAATCAGGAAATGACCTATGTAATTATTTACCTGTACATTTGTAGGTCGAATAAATATCACGGTAAAACTTCAGAACTGTGTACACCCTCCAACATAGCAGCAAAGAAAGCAGTGATTGACAAGTTGTGACTCCCATATTTTGACAAACGGACAGGAACAAAGCAGTGATTGGCAGACGCCACTGCTTTCCCGCCCACTGTCCTAGGTTGATATGCCTAAGGTGTTTTTCCACACACTTCCCACTTTTTAAATCGAGAACTCGTTTTCCTATTTTAAAACAGTGGGATGGAGGGATAAACACCCTACCTAAGCTAGCCCCCCTCCTTGATGACACAACAATCAGAAAAGGAAGTTGCTTTCCTGAAAATTAGTCTACAGAAGTTCAAGTCCAATGTCAACAAATTTCTTTCGTCTTCTCAACCTCCAACCCAAGCACGGTACTAATACCTCTCGTGTGTGGGGTTTACATAAAAAAAAAAAAACCCTGTCAATTATCGCTGTCTTCCTTGCTTTCATCGAAGTGCCTGCCAGTGTATACTATATTGGACTTCAGCCAATATCACTATGTAATTATTCAGCTGCATTTAAATAGGTCAATTAGGAAAAGGCCTTCTGCTTCGGGTTCCATAATACATGAGGAATATTGCTGCATCCGAAAGAGCAGGACTAAATATTTAACTGAAATTTTTACAAACTATACAAACCTTTAAAATATTTACAAAATACTAAACCACAGTAATTACAAATATAAATATTCATTAATGAACAAAAAATGTTACAATGGAACATCAAATGTTAGACAGAGAATCACGTGCATGAGGTTGGGGAATGTTATGGAGGCAGAATGTTATGGAGGCAACTAAATTAATTAAAAATAAATTAACAATTAAATTTTATTTACATTAGGATATCCATAACTAAACATGAGGACATAGTAAGGAAAACTGTTATTGACACTGCAGAAACGGGTATGCATGAGACATTCTTTTAGTATGGTTGCTCAAAGCCCCTGAGGAAGTAGCAAATAGACGGCCATGGGTAAGAATGTTACCTTCCTATATCTTCCTAGTTATTTTCATAATTTTTCTCAGGTATTGCCTATTTTCTATACTTAATCTTTAATAATTCCCTATTTTACGCTTCCCTATTTTACGCCACTCTTTATTTCCTTTCTCCTATAACTTTAAACCTCTAATCTTTTCAAATTTTACATTTATATATTTCTTAATTTGATTTCATGTTAATTGTTAACGCAGAACAATAGGCGAACCAACAACTGCTAGAAAAACAATAGCTAGCCAGTTAGTTGGGCATTAAGTACTGGTAATGCCTCTCGCTCACACTGTACACTCTGTTACTTTGACCTAATATATCAATGTGCATATAATGTTTAATTGTTTAATCCTACAATAGCAATAACGACGCATAACCTCAACGTTATCACAATGAAAACTTAATTAAAATAGAACATATGCTTAAAAGTAATGTTTAAGGATATACACTGTGCTGCCACTTTATTAGGTACACCCCTGCTGTGCACGCAAATGGTTTTTTCCACAACATTGTAAGTCACATGACCACAGTTGTGGATATAAATGCAGCAGAACAACCTTTGTAGTATCAGTTAAACGTACAAACCGTAGCAAGAATGGGGAAAAAGAGTGATCTAACGGACTTCGAACGTCGCATGGTAGTAGGTGCAAGACATGCTGGACAAAGCATCTCTGAAACTGCAGTTCTCCTGAACTTTTCACGAACCACAGTTTCAAGGGTGCAACGAACAGAAAACATCCTCTTAACGGGGGCACTCCTGTGGAAGAAAATCGCTTGTTGATGAGAGAGGTCAGAGGAGGATGGAGTTTGTCTCCATCAGAGTAGCGTGGCTCTGAGGAGAAACAAACAATTAGTCGTAGATATGTTGAAGTATACCATCCAGACTGTTTGGTGTATACAGTGAAATTCCCTACAGCTAATTAATATGGGGGTGCATTTCGTATCGCGAAGTAGATCACCTGCAATTTATAAAAGGTTCCGTAAATGCCAATGGATACCTGGCTATATTGGAAGGCAAATTGCTGCCAACCATTAGAGACCATTTCAAACTACCAAGTAACTGCATCTTTCAAGACGACTCTGCTCCTTATCATAGGGCGAAAAGTGTAAATAGACACTTCTATAGTTACTTTAGCTTCATTTCTGCATTAGAGGTTCGACAAATGTAACAAATGTAAACACAGTAATGTGTTTACATTTGTTACAGGAGAAAAAATGGTTGGAAGAATGGTCCATTACAACCGTTAGCTGGCCAGGAAACAGCCTGGACCTGAATCCTATAGAGAACTGTTGGCATCGTGTGGAATCTGCAGTTGCTAGAAAGAAACCAAAGACCCTTCGTGAACTTTAGGAAGCCATGATTCGTGTTTGGAACCACGAACTATCAGTTTATTGTAATCAGGCCAGAGGCGGTTCAACTAAATATTAGTTTGCACCTGATGAATTTTTCATTTTGTTTTCCATTTAAAATGATAAAAAACGAAGCAAATTGAGGGCTTCTGATAACATTTCAACCTTAATTGTCGTGTTTACCAAAACTGTTGTATAAAGTTGCATTAAATATAGAGGTATTGAATTCGGTGGAGATGAGTTCACAAGAGGCAGCTTGGTATTTATTACTATACCCAATGTCCGTGTCTTCAAGAGCTATTGAATACGTGCCAACGGTATTGTCAGATGAGCGTCAGAAATTATGTAAATCAAAAGCTGAATTGGATGGACAACAAATTGATTGTGTCTTTGGATATATGGAAAGATAGTATTTTTGATAAATATGAAAAACATTAAAAGATATAACTCTTACAAAATTTACTGCTCATTATCGAAAAGGAAATAGAGGATGGGGGAAAAGACAATTTCCTAGGATTATTCAGTATCGGAATTATAATACAACATGTCATCATGAACATATACGCGAAATGGTAACTTACACATAATTTCAGTTTCATAAAGAGTTCCTGCACTAAAGTCGTTTTTAACGACTTTAGTGCAGGAACTATTAGCATTAGCAAAGGCACATGATGCAAGAAAGCAAGCTTATATAGCATCAGCCAAAAAAAAAACCCTTATTTTACCCATCCACTGGCTCCAAATGTTTGTCAAGCTCTGCCTTGAATCTATTTAAGCTATCAACTTCTACAACGACAGGTGGAAGTTTGTTCCACCAATCAACCACCCGCTGGCTAAACGCAAACTTCCGCACATTTTTGTCCTACAACCGCCTTTCCTCAATTTGAATTTATGCCCTCTCAGGCGATTATTCTGAGCAACAGGAAGAATCCCATCCGCATTGAGCATGCTCAAACCATTCAAGTCTTTACACACCACAATCAGACCACCTCGCAGGTGCCTAGTCTCAGAGTAGCGCGGCAGCAACTCATTAAGTACATAATTACATAATTTTTTATAATACTTCCATGCTGATTTCGAAAATAGCCATTTATTTATTAATATTTTTTTCTGTCATGTAAGGAATTTTTAGAAATTCAGAATTTGTAAATGTTTCGTACATGAAAAATGTTTGGAGAAAACATCCAGCACACCTCCAAGCATACCAAATAAATTTGAAGGAGTGCTGGATGTTTTCTCTAGATTTGTCAGCTACATCGATGAATCTGACTAACTCGGCCACGATGTGAAAAAAAAGACCATAATATTCATTGTATCTGTACGGGACTCGAATTGAAGCCTCTTACACATGGTGAGAAGGATACAAATCATAACAATCGCACTTGCCTCTAGTAGATACATCTAAGTGAACGTATGCTCGTACCTGGCGAGGCATGGAGGCTTCAAAATTTCTAAATGTGTCTTGTGGTATCTGTTACCAACACGTAACGAGCAGATCCTTTAACTCCTGTAAGGTCCGTGGTTGAGACGCTGCAAATTGGAGTTGCTCTTTCAACACAAACCACAGATGATCGATGGGATTGATGTCTGAGGAATTTGGAGGGCAGGGCATTATTATTATTATTATTATTATTATTATTATCATTATACCTGGAAGTCTTCCTCACGTTCTGCAAACCAGTCTTGAACAATCCGGGCGGTGTGGCATTCCGCATTATCCTGCTGAAAGACGGCACCGCCAGAGGGGAAGACCGTTGTCATGAAAGGGTGTACCTGGTCATCGATGATGTTTAGGTAGGTGGTAGGCGTCAGCGTGCACGGCATATGGATGACTGGACTCACAGTTTCCCAGCAGAACATCGCCTAAAGCATGACACCGCCACCACCGGCTGGTGTTCGTCCCACGTGCATCCAGGCGCCATCACTTCCCCAGGTAAAGGATGCGCACTTACTAGGCCGTCCGCATGGTGCAACAGGAAACGTGATTCATCGAACCAGACGACCTTCTTCCAATCACTCAAGGTCCAATTTCGACGCTCGCGTGCCCATTGTAGATGCTGTCGCCGTTGAACCGTGGTTAGCATGGGCACTTGGAGCGGCCTGCAGCTATACAGCCCCATTTTAAGCAGAGTTCGATGCATTGTGTGTTGTGACACATTACTCCCGTCACCAGCATTCCAATTACCGGCCATTTGTGCCACAATCGCCCTTCTGTTGATACGTACAATCCGGGAGAGCCTTTGCTCACCTCGAGGATCGATGAGCCATGGTTGTCGAACACCATGCCAGCGGTTCTTGGGTTTTCCCTTCTGACCACTTTTGGTAGGTTTTAACCACGGCTAACCGTGAGTATCCCACTACCAGCCGTGCTGTTTCGGATATGTATATATATAATCTTTATTATATACAAAAGTGGTACAGTATATACAATTCACCCTTCACAGGAGCAATGCCAGGGAGTTTTACATTGATTGGTGGGCAATAACCTTGGGGAAATAGGGCCAACGTAGCGGTTCGGGCTCATCCCCCAAAGCCAACAATAGAATCAGTGTCAGATTATTTACAGTGACAGTATTTACAATGTATTAAAAAAGATATTCATAAATATATTCATATGTACACTAAGTGAACACTGAATTATGACCTCCTACCTAATACTTTGTCGGTCCTCCTTTTGCCCTCAGTACAGCAGTTATCCGACGTAGCATTGATTCAACGAGATGTCGGAAGCGTTCGGGAGGTATGGCCAACTAAGCTGTGTGTGTAAAGCGGTCAGCAATCCATGTATGGAGGTGATTGGTGTATCCAGACGCCTGATATGCCTTTCCATAGTGTCCCACAAGTGCTCTATGGGATTGATATCGGTGGAGTTCGGAGGCCAATCGATATGCTGGAAGTCAGAACTGTGTTCCTCAAACCATTTCTGCACATCAAGTGCCTGATGGCTCGGTGCATTGTCATCTTAGAAGACACCATTGCCATTCGGGAAAAAGTATAACATAACGGGATGTACACAGTCAGCAAGCAGTTGACGATAGAGGAAACCAGTAATACGTTGTTCCACATGCACCAGGGGTCCAAGTTCCTGCCAGTGAAACATACCCCACACCATACAACCGCCTTCACCGGGCTGCACTTTTGATACCATGCATGATGGATCAAGAGGCTCATGTTGTTGACGCCAAATCCGTACACGACCATCCACGATGAGGAGTAAATAACATTAGCATTAGCATTAGCATTAGCAGAGGCATATGATGCAAGAAAGCAAGCTTATTCAGCATCAGCCAAAAAAAAAAAAAAAAAAAAAAAAACACCCACTCCCATTTCACCCCTCCGTTCGTTCGAAATACCTGTCCAGTTGAGCTTTAAATTTGTTTAGGCTATCAACTTCAACAACAAGTGATGGAAGTCGGTTCCACCAACCAACCACCCGCTGGCCAAAGGCAAATTTCCGCACATCTATCCGACATCCGTCCTTCCTCAATTTGAATTTATGCCCTCTGAGGTGATTATTCTGAGAAAGATGAAGAATCCCATTGGCATTGAGCATGCTCAAACCATTCAAAGCCTTATACACCTCTATCAGATCACCTCGCCGGTGCCTAGTCTCCAGACTCTGTAATTTGCAAAACTTAAGCCTTTCTTCGTAAGAGCAACCCTTTGTTCCATTTACTAATCTTGTTGCCCTTCTCTGTACCCGTTCCAGCAGCTCTACATCCTTCTTGAAATGAGGCCTCCAGACCTGTATACAGTACTCAAGATGTGGCCTAACCATTGCCTTATACAAGGGAATAATCACCTCCTTATCCCTGCTAGAAAAATTCCTGTATATCATTGACAAGACACCATGCGCTACTCTTGCAGCTCGTCTGCACTGCTCAGAGAACTTCATATCTGCCTGCACAATTACCCCCAGGTCCTTTTCATTCTCCACCACTGTCAGTGTAGTACCGCAGAGTTGATACGTTGCTCTGGGGTTACTGTTTCCCATATGCAGCACTTTACATTTGTCGATGTTAAACCTCATTTGCCACCTCTCAGCCCATCTGTTCAACCTTTCCAGATCCTGTTGCAGCAGCATAGCGTCAGTATTGTCCTTAACGACCCTGCCAACCTTTGTATCATCTGCAAACTTGGACATTAAACTTGATATCCCATCATCAATATCATTCATAAACACCGAAAACAACAACGGACCCAACACTGAACCTTGAGGAACTCCACTAATAACATTAGTCCACGTTGAGCAGTGTCCATTGATTACCACTCTCTGTCTTCTGCCACTCAACCATCCCCTTATCCATAGCAGCAATTTGCCTCCAATGCCACACTGCTCCAATTTGTGCAGCAGTCTTCCATGTGCAACAGTATCAAAAGCCTTTCTAAGATCCAAATATATAATATCAAAGTTATTCCCTGCATCCAGTTCTTTTGTGACTACATCATAGTATCCAATCAAATTGGTCAGGCAAGACCTGCCCTTAACAAAACCATGCTGCGTCTGAGCTATAACTGAATTCTTGTCTAGATGATCCTGCAGTGCTTCTTTAACCAGTGCCTCCATTAATTTACCTGGAACAGAAGTTAAACTAACAGGTCTATAATTACTTGTGTCAGCCTTTGATCCTCCTTTGTGAATTGGGGTTACATTTGCACATCTCCAGTCTATGGGCACCTCCCCTGAGTCCAAAGAAGCTCTCATAATTATGGCTAGGGGTTTGCATACTTCCTTTGCTGCCTCCTTTAATATAACTGGATAGATCCCATCCACCCCAGGTGCCTTTTTTATGTTTATCCTCAACAATCTCTCCTCCACTTTCCTCTCAGTTATTACAAAATCATCCAGCTCACTGCCAATGTTTACTTTACCTACATCATTCTCCTTCCTGAATAACTCCTCATGCGTGAATGTAGATGCAAAATACTCGTTTAGATTGTTAGCCACCTGAGCAGGATCCTCAACTGTTGAACCATCAATATCCAGTGGACCAATCTGATTCATCCCTTTCCTTTTCGAGTTCAAGTATGTAAAAAACTCTTTTGTGTTTTTCTTTGCATCCTTTGCCAAGGATTTTTCATAGTCTGCCTTTGCCTGCCTAATCTCCTTTGTGACTTGGTTACAGACCAACTTATATCTATCATAGGCTTCCATGTCACCCATTAATTTGTATGTATCCCATGCATTTTTCTTCTCTGCCACATGTCTCATTAGCTCATCTGACAACCATTTAGGCCTAAACCTTGAACAATATTTCTTAGTTGGTATGTAAAGCCTGGTAGCCTCCAAGATTAGTTCCTTGAATGCTTCCCATTTTGAGTTTGCTGTTGGTAACATCATCAGTTGGTCCCACTGTATAGAATTTAAATACTGTCTCAGACCATCATAGTCGCCTTTACGAAAACAAAAACCCTTCCCTTTACCTCTGATGGTAGTTACCTCCTTGAGTAAATCCCACTTCAACACACTGTGATCACTGCCACCTAGTGGTTCATTTATCTGCAGGTTCTTAATGCATGAAGAATCACTACTGATAATCAGATCAAGAGTATTGCTCCCTCTTGTTGCCTCACGAACATGCTGATGTAGAAAACAATCATCCAATAAATCCACAAAAGCCTTGCTAGTGTGCGAGTGACCAACCCACAAATTCCAGTCAATATCTGGGAAATTAAAGTCCCCCATTATAAGACTCTCAGATTTACTGGCCCACTCTATTTCCCTGTACAATATCTTATTATATTCATCAGAGTCATTAGGCCTATAGCACACTCCTACTCTCAATTTTGATTTCCCTATGCTTATGTCGCACCAAACTGACTCGACACTGCCCTGTCCATCGATGTCGACTGGCTTCACTTCCTTGGACTTTATGTGTTTCTTAATTAATAGCATAACCCCTCCTCCCCTCCTGTCCTGTCTATCCTTTCTATACACATTGTATTCCCCAAATTCCAGTTCCGCATTACTTATATCTGTGTGACACCACGTCTCTGATATCCCAACAATATCTGCCTTTGATGTTTTGAGCAATACCTCAAATTCATCAAATTTATTTACCAAACTCCTAGCATTGGTGTACACGCAGGTATACATGCACCTGTTTCTATTCTTAGCTACCCTAACACAACCCATGTGTTTACTTGTACCGCAATGACTACCAGCAGTCTCTGAAATATCCTGCATCTTGTTTTTCAGACTTCTGCTCATTTCAATAGAAGCAGTGCAAGAATCACTTCCACCTCTGCCAGTGGCTACTGTTAATCTATTAGTCCTTGTATCCCCCCCAACTAGCAGTTTTCCGACCCACCTAACACTGCCTCGACAGCATCAGCAAAAATTCTTGCACCCTTTCTATTTAAGTGTATCCCATCCCTGTAGAAGCAATCTCTCCTGTTAACAAGTACAGTCCAGGCTGAAAAAAATTCTACCCCTTGAGCCTTGCACAATCCCTCCAGGGCCGAATTGATCGACAAGGCTCTCATCATATACTCCCTCCTATCGTGTCTGGGCAGAATTGCAGACACTTTCAAGTTCAACCCTAATTCACGGCTTTTTTTCAACAGTGACCTGTACTTGCTAAGTAATTCCGCCGGTCTCCTACTCTTAATATCATTAGTGCCAACGTGTACAACTATATCACCTTTTGTGCCCTTAAAAGATGATATCCGCTCTACAACGTCATCAACCTTTGCCCCTGGCAGACATACCCTGGTCCTATTCCACCTATCCACCTATAACGTGACTCATCCGACCAGCACACTTTCTTCCAGACTTCTAACGTCGAACTTGCATGCTCTTTGTAGGAGGCGAGTCTTTACGCCGATGAACCTTCGTTAAGACAGGATGCCTTGGAGGTCTTTTGCTGGTATAGCCCATATGTGCGAGTGTGCATTGCATGATCATGCCAGATATTGTTCCGGGTTGGCCTATGTTGTATTGGGTAGTCAACTCTTCAACAGTGCTGTGCCTGTTCGTCTGTACAAGTCGTCGGACCCGGCGTTCACCTCTAACATCAACCTTTCACTGACCTTTAAAGCTTTGCCGTCAGGTCGTTGTTTGACCATTTTCACGCCAGTCTTGGTACACTTTAACTGTGGCGTCTCTTGAATACCCCACCAGTTCATCCATTTGGGAAATCGTGGCACCAGCTCGTTGAGCACCCACAATCTGTCCTTTATTAACGTCCGATAAATCCTTCCTTGTACCGATCACGCTCGGAATTTTACTACATACTGGACCACTGACACCTTATCTAAGCTACGTAGGTTGACTAACTCCGCTCTCTGGTACCTCACGTGGTCAATGGGTCGCATTCAATTTTCATAGGGGTGGTCATAATTCAGTGATCACTCAGTTTATATCTATCTTTATATTAATATTTATATTCATAAATATATTCATATATTCTTGACTTTATTCAGAACATATTCATAAATATATCGTACTTTGGACATTATTTACAATATATTGGGCATTATGCTGCCTATATCAATGTGCAGTTTTCCTGGCCAAGGTCAGGGTCTTTAGATCTGCCTTCAGTACCTCGATCCTTCGCAAACCTGCAGAGTTCGCCGTTAATTGATTGGATTGTGGGGAGCATCTTCCTGGGGAGAAAACGGTCACTAAGGCCTAGTCTGTTATAGTGAGCTGTGAGCGTGGGAGCTGATCTCAGTCCGGGTAGAGGGATTCTCCAGCCGCACAGTTCCCAGATGCTTGGCTCCAAGACCATTCTGGTTGTCATTTGGCAGTGAGAACAAGGCGTTTTTCCAATACAATATCTGGAAGTCATCGAAAATTTAGTAAGATTGCCATCGCAGTTGTCCTTTGTTGGGGTGGACGACGATGTTTATGCATGATTCAACGAAGGAGCCAGTATTTGGCGAAGTACACGTGCTTTATGTTGGTAGGGGCTGCGAACCCCCAAATTTTGAACCCTCAAACGGAGTATATTGAGTTGTATACGTACCGACGAGTTCTATCGAGCTCCCTAACGTGGAGCAGTTGTTTTGTGGTCCAGCGCATTTGACAGAGTTTTGCTGTGAGCTTGTCATTGTGGGGGTTGAATCTCAGTTTATAATCGAAGATGACTCCCAAGTCCGTATGCATCTTGACCACTGGAAAGGGAACGCCGTCTAGAGAAGCTCGGATTCCAGTGGGTTTGCACTTCAGAGAAAAGACAATTTGGGCTGATTTGGCAGGATTGATCAAGAGGCCAAATTGATGGAGATAGGATCCTAAGTCTGTATAGGAGTCTGTATGTAACTTTTCATTGATGTTTGAGAGATGTTCGCCGCGGTTAATCTGAGTAAAATCTCTCGTGTTCTCTTACGCAGTCGTCTGGCCATTACAATTTGGCCTTTGTCAAACTCGCTTAAGTCCGCTGCATTTCCCATCTGAAGAACAAGAGTAACACTGATTAATGGAGCTCAGAAACAATCTCTCTAGCGTGTAGCTCAGTATAAGTAGTTACCATCATCCTCCTTCCTACATTGCGGAAAAAGCCAGTATTCAAATTCGTCAAGAAACAGAAAGTGTGATATATATACATTAAAAAAGTTTTCCTCCTAGTGAGATTTATTCGAGCCAATGGGAGAAGAGGGCGAGACAATTACGTCACTACAATGCAATTAATTGTTGACAACTGCCTCCATAACGTTCACCAATCTCGTGCTTCCCTGTCTAACATTTGACGTTCCATTGTAACGTTTTTTGTATATTAATGAATATTGTATACAGTATTTGTAAATATTTTAAATATTTGTATAGTTTGTAAATATGTCAGTTAAATATTTTAGTCTTTCATTTTCGGATGCAACAATGTTCCTCATTATGGAACCCGAAGCAAAAGACCTTTTCCTAAGTGACCTATGTAAACACAGGTAGATCGAATAAGCACCACATAGTGGTGTTTATTCGATCTACCTGTTATCTTGAGAATGCCGAGTACTACAAATGCACAGGTAAATAATTACATAGGTAATTTCATGATTAGATATCGATCAGTGCGTATCGACAGGTGTGTCTTTTACGTAGAAAAGATTTTAACATTAGCATTAGCATTAGTAGAGGCATTTGATGCAAGAAAGCAAGCTTATGCAGCATCAGCCAAAAAAAAAAAAAAAAAAAAGTAACATAAATAAATAAAAATAACCACTTCCACTTCACCCCACTGTTCGTTCGAAAATACCTGTCCAGCTGAGCCTTAAACTTATTTAGGCTCTCAACTTCCACGACAAGGGATGGAAGTCTGTTCCACCTACTAACCTCCCGCTGGCTAAAGGCAAATTTCCGCACATCTATCCTACATCTGTCTTTCCTCAATTTGAATTTATGCCCTCTCAGGTGATTATTCTGAGCAAGAGGAAGAATCCCATCAGCATTGAGCATGCTCAAACCATTCAAGGCTTTGTACACCTCTATCAGATCACCTCGCTGGTGCCTAGTTTCCAGACACTGTAATTCGCAAAACTTAAGCCTTTCTTCGTAAGAGCACCCCTTTGTCCCATTCACCAATCTAGTTGCCCTTCTCTGTACTCGTTCCAGCAGCTCTACATCATTCTTGAAATGAGGCCTCCAGGCCTGTATACAGTACTCTAGGTGTGGCCTGACCATTGCCTTATACAAGGGAATAATCACCTCCTTATTCCTGCTAGAAAAATTCCTATATATCATTGATAATACACCATGAGCTACTCTTGCAGCCCGTCTGCACTGCTCAGAGAACTTCATATCTGCCTGCACAACCACCCCCAGGTCCCTTTCACTCTCTACCACTGTCAGTGTAGTACCACACAGTTGATACGTTGCTCTGGGGTTGCTGTTTCCCATATGTAGTACTTTACATTTGTCAATGTTAAACTTCATTTGCCACCTCGAAGCCCATCTGCTCAACCTTTCCAAATCCTGTTGCAGCAGCATAGTGTCAGTAGTGTCCTTGACAACCCTGCCAACCTTCGTATCGTCTGCAAACTTGGACATTAAGCCTGATATACCATCATCAATATCATTTATAAATACAGAAAACAATAAAGGACCCAATACTGAACCCTGAGGGACTCCACTAATAACATTAGTCCACGATGAGCAGTGTCCATTGATTACCACTCTCTGTCTTCTCCCCCTCAACCACCCCTTTATCCATAGCAGCAATTTGCCTCCAATGCCACACTGCTCCAATTTGTGCAGCAGTCTTCCATGTGCAACAGTATCAAAAGCCTTTCTAAGATCCAAGTATAAAATATCAAAGTTATTCCCTGCATCCAGTTCTTTTGTGACTGCATCATAGTATCCAATCAAATTGGTCAGGCAAGACTTACCCTTAACAAAACCATGCTGTGTCCTAGCTATAACTGAAGTCTTGTCTAGATGATCCTGCAGTGCTTCTTCAACCAGTGCCTCCATTAATTTTCCGGGAACAGAAGTTAAACTCACAGGTCTATAATTACTTGTGTCATCCTTTGATCCCCCTTTGTGAATTGGGGTCACATTTGCACATCTCCAGTCCATGGGTACCTCCCCTGAGTCCAAGGAAGCTCTCATAATTATGGCTAAGGGTTTGCTTACTTCCTCTGCTGCCTCCTTTAATATAACTGGATAGATCCCATCCACCCCAGGTGCCTTTCTTGTGTTTATCTTCAACAATTTCTCCTCCACTTTGCTCTCAGCTATTACAAGATTCTCTAGCTTACTGCTAGAGTTGAATACACCTCTGGCATTCCCCTCGCTGAATAACTCCTCATGTGTGAATGTCGATGCAAAATATTCATTTAGTTTGTTAGCTACCTGAGCAGGGTCATCAACAGTTGTCCCATCGATCTCAAGTGGACCAATCTGATTCATCCCCTGACTTACTCCGTATACATTTGACTTACTCCGTATACATCTACATTTTACGTAGAAAAGTTTGCGCGGAGTTTGGTGAGCAAAGCGAGCAGGGGGCGAAGTCCCCTAGTTATTATTATCATTACATCATGTTTTAAGTTGGTCGGTGTTTTTCTTGGGCGAAGGCTGTGTGGTTTACAGTTCCCCTCGTTTCATTACGCGTTTTTTCATCCTACACAACCTGAGCACATACTACACGCAACCCACAGCCCTCATAACACAGATTAGTAGATATTAATTACTAATTAGTAAGTATTACCGTATATGATCACAGTTTAATTGATTAAACTGTGATCATGTACAGATGCTGCTTTGCTTCACAAACAAACACCGCCAATAAAATCCTATAAATTAACTGATGCACCATTATCGTGAGATTTAATCAGCATTCCATCAAATCATCACTGGAGAGGAAGAAACTTTCGATAAATTATTTTTTTAACTGAATGTTCATAAATTTATTAACATCTCTGTTTGGTAACAGCTTTGGCACGAATTGTTTGGAATTCCTATCTCGTCGGTGTACCTTAGCTGATTTCATAACAGATACTGCAATTTCTTCAGTAGAAATATAATTTTTCGCGAACTAAAATTTTTCTAATTCAGTTCATTTTTTCTTGCAAATGATATGGCTGCTTTTGCAACAGCACACTATTCTACAATCTTGTTCTGGAGCAGAGCTACTAGTTCTTTGTATCACAGCTACGCTCCATGATTTGGATAGAGATTTATCAGACAGTAAAATCACAGATTAGTAATATAATCTGTGAGCTAAACAAGTCCTAGACGTACCTCACGTTAGCATAGAGGATAGTCGTCTGAGTTCGAATTTAGAAAGGAGGATTTTCGGACTTTTTTTTTTTTTTTTTTTTAGCACTGAGGAAGTAGGTTCTGGACAGAGGAACTGGAACTACAGTAGTTACTCAATCGTATCCGTTTACTCAGAACAGGTCGTCCCGGTACTTCAAAAAGTCTCATTTGTGGTCATTTTGGATGTTATGCTGGTTTGGGATGTGATTTTTTTGTATTACTATGATATTTCATGTTTCATCATTTCTTAATCTTACCAACTACAACTTGCATTTGGTAAGTCCACTTAGTTTTATATAATTATAATATTGGTGTATATATATATATATATATATATATATATCTGTATTTATAAAGTAGCATTAGTTCATGTTAAGGAACCGGAAGTTTAAGAACGTCATTCGTCGTTTGGGGGCACACCTCTATTGGTGGTTGCATGTGTAATTGTCGATGTTTAGCAGTGTTACGTTTGTTTTAGTGTATTTCGGTTAATATATGAATAAATATCAGTTTATTTATTCGCTAAGGTAAAATCACACAGTGCATTCACTCTTGCAATGAATGAATATAAAGATCTCCCAGATTGTACAGGTTGGTTGAGCGAATTACAGTGACCTAATACAAATACAGTACCTCCATATCTAATTTAAGTCTAGGGCAAAAGCATCAAACCATGAACGCTATAAAAATTCGTTGTACAAGTTGAGCATAACCACTTTCTGTACGTAGTTTTTAGAAAACTGTATTTGCTACGTAATCGTAGAAGTATTTCAACACAAGTTGCCTTGATATTGCAATACTCCAAATAAAAGCCATTATTTCATTGGAAAAGTATTAGTACAGGCAAACGATGCAAGAAAAGAGGCATATACAGTATCCAAAAAAAAAAAAAAAAAATTCCCACATCATCTGTTCATTCCCTCTAATAGTTTGCTTAGTTCTTTCGTGAATTTATTCAAATCACACAGTTCTACAGCACTAGATGGAAGTTTGTTTCAACTATCTGCTGGTTACAAAAAAACTTCTGCACATGTGTCCTGCAACTAACCCCAGGGGTAGTTGCAACTCACCTGGTGAGTATGGGCTTGGCACACCCAGGGTCCTGAGCTGGATATCATCATTCTTCTCTTTCTTGGTGATTCCCTTCTACTTTTGACCCTCTCTTTCTCTCTCTCACACTCAGGGTAACTAGGAATTTTTTTTTTTTTTTTTTTTGGCTGGTTCATTAGCAAGGGCACATGATGCAAAAAAGCAAGCTTATATAGCATCAGCCAAAAAAAAAAAAAAAAAAAAGTGCATCATAAGCCTCAGGCTTCCTTGCACCATATAGCTAATACTAATACTACTAATAATAAAACCTGGTGATAAGAATTCCCCAATATGTGAGATGGTGTAATAAATGAAATAGGCGTAATTCTAAACCAAAAGCCTCAAGCTTAATTTATTCCACCATCTTACACCTCACATATAGTGGATATATCTTGGCACTGGATCCCTTCTGGAACTTTATCAGTGGAGACAGTGTCTACCTGCCTACACGATGAAGTCCAAGAAGGAATCAAAACCCAAACTGGGTAAACCCAAAATAAAAGGCAATATACTCTTCCATTAGAGTAGTGCAATACCAAGGCAAATCATGGCAAAGTACCTCAATAGTACAATATCAGATCATTGCACTAAGTAGCAAACATAGTGTGCTCAGCTGGCCACACAGAAGGCTATGCATGACATATACAATGACTAAATGAATATTAACGTATTTATCCAGTAAAGCATATATTTATTTAACTATAAATACATAGGAGCTTTCGAGACATTCGTGTCTCTTTATCAACTAAATTTTGAACATAACGGATACAGTTATGCGTGCAATGAGGCGAGTGAAGGCTCGTTATTCATTAAATTGGTATCTATTGTTGCCGCACCGACTTACACTGTTTTACTCCAGCGTTTGTCGGGGCATAAAATGGTTGTCTCTAAGATGGGGTGCAATCTCATGCCTTTGCAGCAGTTTATGGCTTTCGAACTGTTCAATATATTGAGTGACTAACTATAGACGGTGGTGAAGGTGTCATGAGTAGCCTAATATTTCGTAGTCACGTTTTGGATTGAGATCGTGGTGGGTAGTCCAAAAGTGCTCCGCAATTGCAGACTGGTCAGTCTCATGTACAATGACTTTTTATACCACAAATGCTTGAACAAACTTCTGTTAATATAATCTGAACATTATAAAGTTAGATTTCAGAAAAGCTTTTGATATTTTCCATATAAAAGATGGCTATACAAATTGGTGCATTGTAGCATTAAACACAAGTTACTGCTATGATAAAGGGATGATAGAGTGGTTAACAATGGACATTACTCTTCCCGAACCATTGTTATTAGTGGACATTGTGAGTGGAGTGTTACTAGGGTTCCGTGCTTGGACCATTATTGTTTGCTATATTTCTTAATGATATGGATAAGGGCATTATTATTATTATTATTAGCCATACGGTGTAAAGAAGCCTGAGGCTTATGCTGCACAGCCAAAAAAAAAAAAAATTTCTGAAGTATCCCAAGAGAGAGAGAGAGAGAGTGAGTCAGAAGTAGCATATCAGATTTAATAGCTAAGTTTGTGGATGATATAAAAATTAGGCAGTTGAAGTTTAACATTGACAAATGCAAGATACTGCATTATGGGTAGCAGTAATCCCAAATTAAAATATCAAGTGTGTGGTACTACACTCAGCATAGCAGAAAATAAAAAAACCTAGGGGTAATTTTGCAGTCAGTTATTTAACATTCTCTGAGCAGTGCAGACTTGCTTCCATGACAGCTCATGGGTGGGGGGTTGTCTATGATGTACAGGAACTTTGCAAGTAGGAACAGGAGGTGATTATCCCATTGTATAAGGCAAAGGTCAGGTCACATCTTGAATACTGAATGTGAGTCTGGAAGCCTCATTTTAGGAAGGATGTAGAGCTGCTGAAACAAGTATAGAGAAGAGAAACAAGATTGGTGAGGGGGAAAAAAAGGTACTTGTATCAAGAATGGTTTCGGTTCTGCAAATTGCAACATCTCGAGACTAGACACCTGTGAGGAGATCTGATTGAGGTGTTTAAAGCTTTGAATGGATTGAGTAAGCTCAGTGCCGATGCCATTCTTCCTCTTTCTCAGACTACAAACATGACAGGGCATAAATTCAAATTGAGGAAGGATGATTTTAGGATAGATGTTTATAAGTTTGCCTTTAGCCAGCAGATGGTTGATTGCTGGAACAAATTTCTATCTGTTGTGAAAGTTGGTAGTTTGTATAAATTCAGGAAAGATTAGACAAACTGCAAGAGGTAATGGATAGGTGATATGGGTAGTGTTGGCTTTTTTTTTTTGTGAGTGATGCTGTATAAGCTTGCCTTCTTGCATCATTTGTCACTACTAATAGTAATATTAATACTAATATCATTTCTGGCACAACTAAGTTAGGAGGCAAAGAAAGGCTGGTCTTAACAAATTTTGGAGAACAGTATAACAGAACTCTTTTTCTGTCATCTGTTAATTTAGAGTCAGTAAGTTACAAATAGGACCATGCAATGCTACTCAGGGGAGTGGAAGCATCACTTGTTATCCCTTTCTATTCTTATAATGTTGTTATAACTATTTAAAAATGTTTTGTGGTCCACTTCTGTTTCAGAGTTCTGGTGCATCATATCTAGCACACCTGCCCTTTTGCAAGCCCTGTTTACAAATGAGTATTAAGTCAACATTTAGAGATCAGCCCAAGGGTTTATTTTTGGATATATTCTTTACATATAACAACACACCATTGGCAAACTGGGACGTCTACTTCACTGGAGATGGGGTCGCAAAGCAGACCCAAAAATGTGGGGGGGTGAGGAATTTAGAGTCATTATGTTGAAATTACATTATTATTTTATTTCAGTGAGGTTAATAATCATAACATATTTATGGAAATTTATTTTACATTTCTAAAGTGGCTAAATCAGTATTAGAATTTATACATCCCAAAATCAACTTGTAATATGCAATTGTTTCTGTGCTCACCTCCAGTTTCTCTTCAAAGAAATTTGGTAATCTGCCATGAAATTCAGAAATAATTAGGGTCTTCCTTTTTATTCCTGAATTTCTCAAAAATTCTTGATATTTTGAGAAAGATTATTTTAGTTAGCATATCACATTTCATTACATTTGATGTAATGTAAATCACAAATGGGTTGTGTCTCAGAATCTTGTTTGTTAAATTGATTGTTCTGAATGCATTTTCCCATAGAAACAATATTATAAATGGTGGCCATTTCCTCAGAGTAGCCTGCAAAAGTCTTCTCAATCCATATTGTAGCTAAAATCAATGCCATTTTGCCACTTCCAGGGCTTGGGGTTAGGATTGCCAACTGTCCTTATTTACCAGTGCCTAATTTTTAAGTTTAAGGTATTTATTGTCAGGACTTTTTTTTTTTGTCATATTTGAGCTAAAATTTTGAATTTGACTGAAGCATACTACAGACACTTAAAGAGATAGTCATGCCACTCTGTTAACTGATTTTTGGCAGACTATTGTATAGACAGAAATAATGTATGGCAACTGCTCAAAGATGTGTATGGGCATTTTCATTGAAGTTCTCATGGCATAAGTTGGCACGAGTAAATATAAGCCACTGAATTTCTCACACTTGTGTTCACATTTTATTAGCAGTTCTCAAAGAGCAAGTAATAAAATCTGATAAAGCAGTCAGTGGTGTCCTGGTAATCACTGTCACAACCCATGCTTAAGTAATTGAGACTTCAGGGGTTTAATCTGCCAAGCTGAAGAAGTCAACTGGTGTTGAATTCTGCTGCAGTTGGAAAGTAGAGAAAAAAATTAATAAATTGATATGTCAATATATTATCATATATTGATATATGATACATGTGACTACTTGCTGCTGATGTGGTTACAAATATGAATGGAGGTAGAGTGAGCTTCTTTGACTGACCAATGAGGGCACCTAATTGCTACAGTGTGTGTGTGTGTGCGTGTGCACAGTTTAACTGGCACAAAGGTATCAGCGCAATCTTGACTGTTTGTTTGAGCACATAAGCCAAACCTGAGTGTAACCACTTAGATTTTACAATTTCTAAACTTAATCAGCTGCTGTTTGCTCAGTGGGAAAGTTGTTTCCTCTCCTGAGTTTAGCTTAAAAACATTGTGTACATTTGAATTGAAAGTAAACAGATTTTATTTGAAGAAAAACAAATCAATCATAGCAGTTGTACTGTGAATGGAGGCAATGCAAACTGCCCTTGTATAGCTGGAAGTTCTACACAGCAACTGCATATGAACAGTGAGTGTCACGTAAAACCACTGTTTGTAATTTTATTTATTTATTTATTTTCATCACATAAAATCAATTAATGTGTGTTCCAGAAGTTTAGACCATGAAAAATTCCCATTGAGAAAAAAAAAAGAAGTTTATTAGACAAGGATATATTAATTTCGAAATTGTAAACAATAATATTTAGTACAGTTTTAATATCAAATTCAAAAATTTTAAAAATATATGATAAATAGCCTAAACCTAAAAATAAGCGAAATAGTTCCTGATGCTTTTTAATTGAAACACACCATGCATGTGGGTCATTCCATGTCAAGTGGCCTAGGGGGCCCTGCTTGACCATCTTCAATTTTGTTGAAACTTGATGTGAATGTTTAAACACGTTTCAAATGAAGCTGTGCAAAATTTCTATTCAAAATATAGTATGCTTGAGGCACCAGCACCTTTATTGTGGAGGTCACTTGTGTTATGCATAATAAATCACAAAAAATTTTCAGTTTTAAGTGTTACTGTTGCACAATGGTGAGAGGTAGTGCTCTGAAACTTGGTATATCTACTTAACTTTTGGCAGAGAATGCAACACTTTTGGTGACCAGGCTCAAAAACCTTCACATTTTTTACAATGCAGTCTAAAACTGGCACCAAAAATTTAAGCAAGACTTTTGAAAGTCATAACTTTGAAATAAAAACCTTTGGTACCTTCTTCTTTGGACATTTCAAAGCAACTGCATGAATTCAGCCTAACTAAATATGAGCTCTTATACTTGTTTTCTGGCTGAGATATTTTCATTCAAAGATTGTCTCAAAATTTGAAAGTCAGATTTGACCTATCTTAACTGGCAAATATCTTGATGTGGGACACCTTCAATTCTCTTATTTTTGCCACCACCGGAAAGAGCAGAGTTTCAGCTACAAGGATCATGGTTTATCCGTTTTGTGCCTTTGCAATTAAGGCCTTAAAATTAAACATAAACATCAAGTAGTTTTATGTGCTGTATTGTTATTTTGTGAGATATTTTTTGTTGCAGAACACTTCCTTAATCCCACCCAATGTTTAGAATAATCTAGAAATATTCTACAATTCTGGAATATTCTAGAATTCCAGCATATTCTAGGATATTCTTGAATTTCAAAAAAAAAAAAACAACTGAACATTCTAGAACTCTGGAATATTTTAGAATCATACAAAAAAAAGTATAAGTAGCTGATATTTGAACCATGCTGTTATTAATGTGTTTTATCTTCATGATGAACAGTTTGTTTATTTTGTTCCTCTATTTTTTATTGTTTGACTGTAATAAAGTTAATTACGTTTTCATTGCTTGCAGAAATGTCCACTTGTTAGTCAGCATGAAAGCCATGGAATCAGAAGATTTTGCTGGAGATAAGCTGGACTCGTGCACCCTCAGTCATATGAATAATTCTAAATGTCATGTGCTATACACGCAAAACTTGGTTAAAATTATTTAAATAATTTGAATTTGAAGGACAACACCTGATAGGTCGACGTTGTGGATTAAAGCTGGGTGAAGAAGACAATTTATCTACCTCATGAAGCTTTGCTTTTTACAAAATTTGAATTTTTGCAGTGTTCACGTTGCAATCCTTTCCAGGAGAAAAATCATATAGTGAAAAAAAAAAAGTTTACAACCAATTGATTTGTCAATGGCAGACTACCTGAAAGACCTAACAAAGGTAGACATAAAACCAGGCCAGAAGCTGTGCCTATCATGCCAAAAAGCAGCAACAGGAATATCAACTTCATCTGGATCAGACCATGATGACAAAATGCATGTGACTGAAAGCTTGAACACAAGTTTGATGGCTATTGGTATTTCTCCTCTGAAATTTCAGCAAATGGCTAAGAGAGACTCACAAGGTTATGCCAAAAGGAAGTCAAGTATAAGATGTAATTTCCAGTAAAATTGCATCTATTGGTGGCTTGGATCCAAATGACATCATGGAGCCAAGTGCAAGTCATCAGTGTGGAAATTGCTTAGATTACAATGAACTTCTGAAAGAATTGAAAGAAAAGTTGATGGTATTAAGTCATTCAGAAATACTTCAATATTAACACTAGCTCCAGTTAGTTGGTCCATAAAGAAAACAATGGAAGAGTTTAGTGTGTCAGAAAGAATGGTCAAGAAAGCTAGAAAACTTAAAGCAGAAGAAGGAATCATGGCCATACCTGTAAAAAAGCTTTCTGAGCAAGTAAAGCAAAAGGTGATGGAATTTTTTGAAGATGATGAATTTAGTCAGATATGCCCTGGAAAGAAAGATTACATTTCCATTAGAATTGCAGATGGAATAAAAATGCAAAAGCGACTACTACCCAGCAACTTGAAGGAAATGTTTATAACTTATTGAGATAGAAATGGATCTGACATTGGATTTTCTAAATTGTGAACTTTGACCCAAGTGGTGTGTCACAGTTGGTGCACCGGGAACAAATTCTGTATGTGTATGCACAATCCATCAAAATGTTCAGTTAATGCTAGCAGCAAGTCCTGTTGAATGTGATTACAAGGTTTTCATTGGTAAAACAGTCTGTGATTTGGAGTCAAAAGATTGTATGCTTCATCGGTGTGAAAAATGCCCAGGAATAGATGAATTAAAAAAATTTCTAGAGAATATTTTTGAAAACTGAACCAGAAGATACTGAATTCAAGCAATGGATACGCACTGACAGAGATACACTAGACACAAAGCATAACCCCTAGCATTGTCACTGTTATGGATATTATTGCATCAGGCAATCATGTAACCATTCACTGCCTGCAATAAAGATATTAATTAATACAAAAAAAGCAATTAACAACAGAAGGTTTTATTGAAGAGTTGAGTACAAAGATATTTAACCTTTCCTGTCATCACTATATTGCTAAACATCAAAGCTACCATTTGAAGTCAACAAAGAAAAGCCTGATGACAGGGCAGTTGGTCATCGTCATCTTGATGGATTTTGCAGAAAATTATTCATTTGTTGTGCAAGATGCTCGTCAAGGGTTCCACTGGGAGAATAGCCAAGCTACATTGCATCCATTTGTCATTTATTACAAGGATATCGTTGAACTTCAGAATATAAGTTTCTGCATAATTAGTGACTGCCTTTGACATGACACAATTGCAGTGCATATTTTTATAACCAACTTAATTGAATATTTGAAGAGTTTCATGACAGAAATCGGGCACATTTACTACTTCAGTGGAATTTCAAGAATTTTATTAACTTGTGTCATCTGAAGTTATCAGAAGAATTTTAATATCAGTGCTGAATGGAATTTCTTTGGCACTAGCCATGGCAAGTCACCATGTGATGGAATTGGTGGAACAATAAAACAATTGGCAGCACATGCAAGTCTCCAACGCTCAATTGAAAACCAAATCCTGACACCAAGAAACATGTTTGAATTTTGTGACCAGCATGTGACTGGAATAAAATTCTGTTTTGTTTCTAAAGAGGAAATTGAGCAAGTAAGGCCACTTCAAGAGAAAAGATTCACAGACGGTCATACTATTGCTGGAACAAGAGAAAATCATCACTTCATTCCCATTGATGCAAGACAGATTCATGTTTGCAGAGTATCAAATGACATGCCATCATCATTTGTAGCTCATGTAGATCAGACTAGTGAAACAAATATTCAATATGTGCAAATTGTTAATTTATTTATGACAATAATTGGTGGATTGGAAATATTTGTGAAATTTCATTGAAGAACATGATGTATTGGTAAATTTCATGAATCCTCATGGAGCAGCTCTCTCATTTCACTGGCCTGCTAGACAAGATGTCTGCTGGATTCCTGAACAACAAATTATTGCCAATATTCCAGCTCCAAAAACAACAACAATGGGATGACAATATAGCTTGCCTGAAGTAGTAAAATCAACCATAAATGAAAAATTCCAGTCCATTACGAAGTATTGATTTAATATCTTCACACTCACTTGCTTATTTCAAATTATATTGTGTTTTAAATAAATTTTGTTGCAGTTATAATTTTTTTCAAGCTTAGAAACCAATAGAACATCATCTTTATGCTTGGAATCCAGAATAAAGACCACTTTTCAGGCATGGGAACTTGTACTAAAGAAACCCATGCAATTTCTTTTCTTGCCATTTGCACCCCCATTGTAAAAAATACAGATCTCTTTGTGCATTGGCAGTATATCCTTTCTTCTTAACCCAAAGGGCAGAGTAATTGCAGAAAATTTCACTCTTGTAAATGCAATGGTTCTGTCCATATTTAGATGTGAAACTTCACCATCAAATAAGTATGCAAATATTGTGTGGAAAGTATAAAATGTTTAAGGCCATTTTTTAGGCCTTAAGTAGCAAGACACAAAACTGAAAACCATGATTCTAGTTGCTTAAAACCTGCTCTTTTCAATGGTGGCAATAACGAGAGAATTGAAGGTGTAACCACATTAAGATATTTGCCCCTAAAGATAGATCAAATTTTGACTTTCAGATTTTGAGTCTATCTTTGAAGGAAAATATCTCAGCCAGCAAACAAGTATTCCCCATAACACAAGTGACCTCCACAAAAAAGGTGCTGGTGCCTCAAGCATACTATATTTTGAACTGAAATTTTACACAGCTTCACTTGAAACGTGTTTAAACATCCACACCAAGTTTCAACAAAATTGAAGATGGTCGAGCATGGACCATCTTCAAAATTAGGCCACTTAACATGGAATCACCCATGTCACAAATAAATATTTGTAAAATATAGCAAAGTTATTTTTTCCCCTTTGTGGGGGGGCAGCAGGACTGTAAGTAACCCTGTGTATACCCCTCCCATGTGCTAGGCAAGAAACACTGCAACTGCATCTAGTATATATATACTGTATGACAATGCATATGTGAACTAATGTAAATATGGGTCAAGGTATGGTGTCCACATCACAAAGAGGAATGCTGCCCCTCTGTGTTTCCAGGCAGTGGGTGGTAGTAGCGCTTGTTATTCATTGCAAGACCACCACTTTGCTTATTGGATAGGCTCGAAGTGGTGAAACTCATGTTTAGTATCTTTGGCAACCTCCATTTCTTAGTGATGTCTTATGAGTTTATGATGGGCATTATGGAGAAATCCAATATTTATTGCATTTCAAGTGTATAACTTGAAAATGGTATTTGCAGGCCAGCCACTGATAATCTACCTGACAAAACCTATTAATAACTCCAAGAACATGAGGCAGCAAGATCAGCTAGTGCTAATCTTGCTGCCTCTACTCTGCCTGCTGGTGACTGGAGGGAATCCAAAGTGTGTATGCAGAGGTGTGGGGGGGTGCATTATTGAGGCCATGTTATATAAAATAACTGGATGTATTCTTCTTTAGGAGTACATCACATCAAAAATTTTCATTAATTCATACAAGTTTCTCTCCCCCTTTACTTTTGCCTACAGAATATATTATGAGTGAAACTAATAGAACAAACTTATCTACAGAAAGAACTAACCTGCCAAAAACTTCTTCATTCATTTCATGAATATGCATTGTCTCAGTTCTGCTCAGTAATATCAGTTTCTACCTACAATCTGCCAAGCTCCCACTTATTTTTCTGATAGTCATCAACTTTTAAAGCATCAGGACTTTCCCACTTGATTAGGGAGGAAATGTCTCTGTGCTAGATATAATTTCTGCTAGGATAATGGTAATCTATTGTTTTGCCTCCATTTTTTATTTTATTTTATCCACTGCTTTCTTACCTTTAAATATAAACATTTTATCCAGTAGTAGCTTTTAAAAAAAGTTACTACTGGATAAAAGTTTCATCAACATTCCAAATATCATTGTGGTTATATGTATGGTATGTCAAAAAACACTTCTTAAACAATTCTCCTTCCATTCCTTTATAGCTTCGGTGTTGACAGCTGCACTTTCGCTGCACATTTTTTTGAAAACAACTCTTAAATAACAACTTAACTCTTACATTTTTGGGACCATCCAATCAGAAGACTTGAAGTATTCATCTGATGCACAAATGATTCAACCTTGTAAGTTTTTAAAAGATTTCCATCTACAGGAATGTTTTTGTAATTTTTAATTTTTTCTTTCATTTTGAAATGGGAATGTTATAATATAAAAGGGAAAAAAAAACAAGGTAGAGTGGTGGAAAAATTTCATGTAATTATAGAAAGGTCATTCATCTTTCAAGGTGAATGACCAAATGTACTTTTACCAAATGTAAAATAGCATTAGGTTTATGGGAAGGTGGCTGGGACCTTACCACATAGGCCATTATAATATGCTGAAACATTAAAAAGAGCAATGCTATAAAGAGTTTTTTTTACTGTATAACATATATAGTTCTTTACTTCACTCTTTATTTTCTTCTCATTAAGCTCTATTTATAATTTCAGCATTCTATACATTGGTCATCTGGCTACCTACTTTTGTATTTCATTTATTTTGAAATGTATATTTTAACTTTACATTCTTCTAAAGCTGATATGTGCTTGAAGGTGTAATAACTAATTTCTGCACCTCTTTATCTTTACACTCAATATCTTGTATAATATATGTTTCTTTATTATTCTTTAACTTAACATTTTATATATATTTATAATTTCATTTATTGATTTACTTATTTTATTTATTTATTTATTATTATTATTTTTTTTTCAGATTCAACAAGGAGTATAAGTTGTTCATCCAGTTTAGAATTAATGAAATCAGAAGCTATATATACAGAACAAAGTATCAAATAATTTAATTTAAAATCAGGAAGTCCGAAAAATGTCTGCTAATGAAACTAACGAGGAAGGTGTTTTGAAAGAAAAGAATGACCATCACCTAATAATGAAATCAGAGGAAAATTATGTTTCAGAGGTTAAAACTAAGCAAAATTCCATTACCTCAAAAAGAATAATTGAAAACAAGATTAATGGAAAGACATCCACAAAGGCTAGTTATGTTGAAACAGGAAGACAGTTTGACAAGTCATATTCACAATCAGAAAAGTTGAAAACACACTTATTAACTAAAACTCAAGAGAAGTCCTTCTTATGCAACATATGTGGCAATAATTTTTTAGAATTAGATAGTCTGAAAAGGCATTTATCATTTCATACCCGTTCAAAACTGTTTTCTTGTGAAATATGTGGAAAGGTATTATCACAGTCAAATGGCTTAAAAAGGCATTTGCTAATTCATAATCAGGAGAAACTTTTCTCATGTGAACTGTGTGGTAAGGCTTTTACACAATCAGGTGGCTTAAAAAGGCATATGTTAATTCATACCCAGGAGAAACATTTTTCTTGTGAATTATGTGGCAAGGCATTTACACAATCAGGTGGCTTAAAAAGGCATTTGTTAATTCATAATCAGGAGAAACTCTTCTCTTGTGAACTATGTGGCAGGGCTTTTACACAATCACATGGTTTAAAAAGGCATTTGTTAATTCATACTCAGGAGAAACCCTTCTCTTGTGAAGTATGTGGTAAGGCTTTTTCACACTCACACAATCTAAAATCACACTTATTAGTTCACACACAGGAGAAATTCTATTCATGTGAAATATGTGGGAAAGCATTTTCGCTCTATCACTATCTGAAATCGCATTTATTAGTTCACACTCGGGAGAAATCTTTTTCTTGTGAAATATGTGGCAAAACATTTTCGCACTCGCATAATCTAAAATCACATTCCTTAGTTCACACTCAGGAGAAACTGTACACATGTGAAATTTGTGGTAAGGCTTTTTCACAATCAAAGGATGTGAAGCGGCATTTAATAGTTCACACACAAGAGAAACCATTCTCTTGTGAAAAGTGTGGGCAGGCATTTTCAAGAGCTGATACTCTAAAATCCCATTTATTTGTTCACAGTCACGAAAAACCCTACTCGTGTGAAATATGTGGAAGAGCATTTTCAAGATCAAGTAATCTAAAAAGGCATTTACCAATTCATGCTGATTCAAAAGCCTGGACTTGTGAAAAATGTGGAAAATCATTTTCTCAATCAGGCCAGTTAAAAATGCATCTATCAGTTCACTCACAGGAGAAACCATTTATTTGTGAAGAATGTGGGAAAGCATTTTCCCGAGCAGATACTCTGAAATCACATTTATTTATCCATACTCGTGAGAAACCATTCTCTTGTAAAATATGTACAAAGAAATTTTCGAGGTCGAGTAGTCTGAAACGGCATTTGTCACTTCACACTCAGGACAGCTAAAAACACATATGCTAGTTCATACCCAGGATAAATCATCTTCCAAGATAAATATATGCATATTTTCCAGAGAAGATCCTGTAAAACATTATTGTGAAATATATAGTTAGGGATTTAAGGGCAAGTATTCTGAAAGACATTTGTTGTTTCTAAAGGAACCCTTTGTGAAAAAATGTAGCATGGGATTTTCACAGTTGTGTTCACAATCCGGTAAATCTGTCTTGCAAATATGTGATAGACTTTCAGTATTAGGCATTTGAAAAAGAATTTGTATAATCTGTTCTCTAAAGAAATCTGTTTAATAAGAATATTATAATATAAATAATTTTTAGTGTTGAAACATTTTAGGTTGTCTAAAGAGTGATATTGTTTCTTTTGTAGCAGAAACCTTTTCCATGTGGAACATTTGGGCAGAAATTGTATTTTTAATATAAAGGCTACTTCACAAATTATATACCCGAATTTCATTAGGTTGTTAATTAGGTGATTTTGAGTTGTTAATATTATATAAATGTGTATCTGACTCTTAAACATCAGTTATTATAAGTTTTTAAAAGTATGTGTATGGCTATTGTTGAAAAATGTGGCAAAGCATTTTCCCAAACAGGTCGATGAAAAATTCATAGATCATTTCTCACCTAAAAATCCATTCATTTGTGAAGAATGTGGGAAAATATTATCCAGAATAGAGATTCTGAAATCGCATTTATTCATAGTTGTGAGAACCCTTCTGCTGTAAAGTACAGGGTTGTTAAAATTAAAGTATCCCTACGTAGAGGACTCTGGAGCAAGTTCTAAGATTCGTACTGAAGAGAAATTTAGACAACAGGCACAACAATAAAGTGCGCTCGCCGTTTATTGGGAAAAAAAAATTAGTTACAGAATTTGTCACTTATGGCACTGTGGCAATACAAATCACTTGAACAGCACTACAATTGTTCAATGTGTCCGCCATTTTGGTCAACAACAGTTTCCATTTGAAGAACAGCATTTTCCACAGCAGAGCGTAACATGTCAACTGGAATAGCGAGCACATGACGTCTAATGCTGTCTTTCAGATCTGCCAGAGTTTAACATCCTTCCCGATACATCTGGTTCTTCAAAAAACCCCCACAAGCAGAAGTCGCATGGGGAGAGGTCCGGTGATTGGGGTGGCCAAGATGTCTGGCAACAACGGCTGATGACCCGTTCATCTGTAAAGTGTTGTCTTAGCAACCTTTGGACACAACGGTGGATCTGGGGTGGTGCACCATGTTGCATGAATCTGGTATCCCAAAGGCACCCGCGTTATTGCAGCTCTGGTATTGCGAAATTTGCCAACATTTCTAATATCGCTGTCCAGTGATGGAACAGATGCGGGGTCAGTCGGTGTTATCTGTTCAAAAAAATATTGCCCAATCATGAATATGGCCATAAATCCATACCACACTGTCACTTTTGGAGAATGCAACGGGACCTCTTGGATAACTCGAGGGTTTTCTGTTGCCCAAATGCGACAGTTGTGCGTATTCACTTGTCCATTTAAGCAGAAGTGGGCTTCATCACTCCAAAGGATGTTCCATGGCCAAGTGATATCCACTGTCATTTGTGCCAGAAACTGAAGTGCGTATGTGAAACGAATATCTGCATCTGCATGCTTTAGCTGCTGTAGCATGTGCATTTTGTAAGGATAGTACCACAACACCTGATGCCTTACAGTGGAATACGGTATGTCCACTTCACGAGAAACAGCTGGCACACTTGCGGTACCACATGGAGATTGACTTGATAAATCCACGAAAGCCATAGCCACATCTTCAACACAACAGGAGTCCACTTCTTTTCAACCTCTACCTGGTTGAACACCAAGATGTCCTGCTGCTTCAAATTTCGCAATTGTTTTGCAGAGAGCACAAACAATCATAGGTCCAAGCCTTATACTCTTCTGACGACAGAATTCTCTGATAGCCGCAGCTTCATTGTTCCTGTTCTGATAGTACAGCTTCACTATTAGCACCTTTTCCTACAACATTGTTGGCATTGCTGCTGTAGTGCAGGTAACCATCTACTGTATGAGTTTGAAGAGACTACTTTGCTTTTATACAGTACAGTAGAGCTGAGTAGTGGCACTATGGTAATAACTATGATTATGCAAATAACTTATGTTATTTGCATAATCATAACTAAGATAGTTACGTGCCATACAGTGACAAATTTTGTAACTAATTTTTTTTTTCCCCCAATAAATGGCAAGCGCATTCTTTATTGTACCTGTTGTCCAAATTTCTCTTCAGTACAAGCCTTAGTACTCACTCCAGAGCCCTCTACATAGGGATACTTTAATTTTAACAACTCTGTATATATGAAGTCATTTCATTTTCAAGTGGGGTACTCTCAAAAACATGTCATTTCACACTCAGATTTAACAAAAAGGAGATGACAAAAATTCATAAGCATTTCTGATTTTCTATAGCCATTTACAGTACATAATAACAATAAGTGACAGTTACTTTTGTTACATCACATGGAATGCCTTTCAGGATAGTATAATGTTTTGCCATTTCATTCATTTGCAGAGGTTTCAATCCCATTGGAGATTCAAAAAATTCTTAAAGATCTTTTCAGTTTGGTGATTTTGGTCAAAGGGTGGAAGTTTCCCCCATGAGTTATTACAGGTTTTTCAGCCTCCACAAAATGCAAATTGACCATGCACTTCTATACATAACTGACTGGAAAAAAGTGACATTATCTGCAAAAATAACAACAGCCATACCCATACGTGGAGTATTTTTTAGATAAATACCACTAAATGTTACATTACAATTAAATAATGTTTGTTTTGGTCATTCCCATTCTCTGTGCACAACCTTGCTTTATTACTCTTTCAGTAATAAATTTTCAGTAATTTCAGCTTTATTACTTTTTAGAGTAATATTAGAGTAATTAGAGTAATTTTCAGTAATTTCAGCTTTATTACTTTTTAGAGTAATATTACTCTTTCAGATACTTGTAACATTTCCTAATATGGATTTTGTTAGTGTCAGTCCAGTAATGATATTGTGTTGTGCATATATTGTGCATATTTGGAAAGTTTGAAGAAACTCGAACATTTGCTGCACCTACCGTCGCTGCATGGTAGGTGCAGCTAATGCTTTCTGTAGCTTTCTGTCTTTCAGTAAGAAAGAACGAAAGTGGATCCAAATTTCTGTCTTTCTTATGGAAAGCTGGATTCCCCCAGCATCATGTTCTTTTACCCCCCCCCCTTTCTATCTATTTATTTATTAATGGCCTATTGACTAGAAATCCTTTCTGTACTTTTGCCCTTGATAATACAACATTCTATCTTAGTATTAGCCATGTAGTGCAAGGAAGCCACAAGCTTTTTGCTGCAATGGCAAAAAAAAAATAAAGAAAATAAAAAAATAGCAGCAGATAAGAGAATACAAATTATATGCTTTCCTCCTCGTGTAGATAACTATCCAGTTGACCTTTGAATTTCTTCAAACTGTCAACCTCAACTACTTGCAGAGTAAACTTGTTCCAGTAATCAAAAATGCACTGTCTAAAAGAACACTTGTTACATTCTAGTCTAAACCTATTGTCCTGTAATTTGAATTTATGGCCCCTAGTTCTGGAATTCTTTATAACAGCAAAAATATTGCAGTCATTCATTTCACTAACCCCCTTTTAGAGCCTTGTAAACCTCAATCAGGTCCTACTCTAAGGTGGTTGATTGCCGAGCTTTATAGCCACATAATCAAAGCTTTCCCTTGTGTGGTTGCCCTTTTGCCAGTCTCACTATGCAAGTTGCCTGTCTTTGGACCTTTTCAAGAATCCCAACTTTTTATTCAGATGAAGTCTCCATACTTAGACACAGTATTCCAAATGCGGTCTTCCAATTGTCTTATACAGTGTGACTAAGACCTCCCTATCTCTACAGGATATTGATCGAGAAACATTGATAGGACACTGTAGGCTCTCTTGGCTGTTTGCTTACACTTGCTCAGAAAACTTCATATCTGTCCTTATTGTAACTTCCAGATCCCTTTCTTTCTCTACTTTTAATTCAATCTCACCAAGTTATTTTAGGATTGCTATTCCTCAAGTGTAAGACCTTGCATTTGGCTGCATTAAAACATAGCTGCCACTTTTCAGATCATTCCTGAAGCCTGTTCAAGTCATTCTGGAGTGTTGCTTGCCACCAATCATTAACGATTCACTCAATCTTTGTTGTCTGCAAATTTTTGACATCACCCTTTATTCCCTCATCAGTGTCATTTATGAAAATCAGAAACAGTGGTCCAAGAACCAATCCTTGGGGACACCACTTCTGACATGGAATAGCCATTAATAGCAGCCCTCTGCAGCCACCCTGCAATCTGTTTTAGAATTTTTCCAGTAATCCCAACACATTCATTCCAGCTTATACAGTAACCTCTCGTGAGGGCCTGAGTCAAATGCCTTGCTAAAACACAAATAAACTATGTTGAAATTGTTCCCTACATCTAGTTCATGAGTAACTGTATTAAAATAGCTTACCACTTTAAACTTAATTTTCCCTTACCAAAACCATATTTTTTTATCTTTTAAAAGTCCATTTCTATATAGATGAATAGTGCAATCCCAGGAATGCACTATTAATCATTACCTCTAAGATTTTCCTTACCACTGAAGTCAGACTAATAGGTGTATAATTGCTGACTTCAGTTTGACTTCTTGAAATTTCTCCACATATTTCTTAAATTCTGATATGCAAGTAATTTCTCATGAGGGAGAAGAAAACTTAGTTATTTTCAATCTTTCTAAAATCCAGTCCTGTCTTATTTCTCATAAAAATTGGTCTGCTGTTTCTATGCTTAACCTTAACAACACTGAGATTTCTAGAGAAGCTTATACACTACCCTACCATTAATATCCAGACACCTGCCTTTGGACAAAAAAAGTGCTTTTATTGTGTCAGTTAATATTTTGTGCTGAAACCTTTTGCTTTTATGATGGCCTTCAGTCTTCGTGACATACTCTCAACCAGCTTTTTATAAATGTCAGGTGATATGTTCCTCCACTCAGGCTTTAACACAGCCACCAGTTTGGCCTTGTACTTTGGGTGATCTCAACATGCACGTACCATCCAATACATCTCAAAGATGCACGATAGGGTTCAGATCAAAACTCTGGGCTGGCCAATCCAACTTTTCCACACCCATGTCCTCAAACCATTTTCTAATGACCCAAGCAGTATGGTATGGTATGGTGCATTGTCTTGCTGATACAGGTATGGGCCTTCCCCAAAGAATTGCCATAAAGTTGGAAGTGCATAATTGTCCAGGATGTCCTGGTATTCGTGATTTAGTCAATAACAACTAATGGGCCCAAGCCCAAACCATGAAAGGAGCCCCATACCATGACTACCTCCACCACTGCCTCCACCAAACTTCATTGTTGGGAGGATACAAACAGGAAGGAACTGTTCACCTGGCATTCACCATATCCAGGAACGGCCATCATACTGGTAGAATGTGTACCTCGACTTGCCTGTCCATAGGACTTTTCCACTGCTCTACAGTCTAGGATTCATGCTCATTCCTTACACCATGTTAATCGGCATATAGCATTTTTTGAGGTGCTCAATTCTATTGAACTGTTGGGGTAATTTGTTAAACATGTCATCTTGTATGCTCACTTTTGCAATCGTCTGTTTGAAGCCCAGTGTGCATATTTATAGCAGGTTCTGTGATGTGTTGCATGCATAGGACTTGTTTCTCCATCCATGGAGGGTATCTGGATATTAATGGTAGGGCAGTGTATAGGGAAAACCCCTCTACTTCTTTTGTGTCATAAGCTTCCTATCACATAGACATTGTTTCTGTTGCATGCATTTTCTATAGCAATTTTCAGATATGCCATTCTGTATTAGCATTCCTTTTCTTTCTTCCAAACTAATCTTTATCACATACCTCAATTAATCAAGATCCATTCTCAGTTAAACTTAAAACTCAGCGAACTAACTAATGATATTAACAGTAGGAGATGGGCAGAATTACTTAACAAGTACAGGTCACTGTTGAAAAAAAGCCATGAATTAGGGTTGAATTTGAAAGTGTCTGCAATTCTGCCCAGACACAATAGGAGGGAGTATATGATGAGAGCCTTGTCGATCAATTCGGCCCTGGAAAGATTGTGCAAGGCTCAAGGGGTAGAATTTTTTTCAGCCTGGTCTGTACTTGTTAACAGGAGAGACTGCTTCTACAGGGATGGGACACACAAATAGAAAGGGTGCAAGAATATTTGCTGATACTATCGAGGCAGTGTTAGGTGGGTCGGAAAACTGCTAGCTTGGGGGGGTATACAAGGACTAATAGATTAACAGTAGCCACTGGCACAGGTGAAAGTGATTCTTGCACTGCTTCTATTGGAATGAGCAGCAACCTGGAAAACAAGATGCAGGGTATTTCAGAGCCTGCTGGGAGTCATTGCGGTACAAGTAAACACATGGGTTGTGTTAAGGTAGCTAAGAATAGGAACAGGTGCATATGTACTTGCATGTAGACCAATGCTAGGAGTTTGGTAAATAAATTTGATGAATTTGAGGTATTGCTCAGAACATCAAAAGCAGATATTGTTGGAATATCAGAGACGTGGTGTCATACAGATATAAGGAATACAGAACTGGAATTTGGGCAGTACAATGTGTACAGGATGGATAGACAAGTAGGAAGGGAGGAGGGGTTATACTATTAGTTAAGAAACACATAAAATCCAAGGAAGTGAAGCCAGTCGACATCGCTGGACAGTTCAGTGTTGAGTCAGTTTGGTGTGACATAAGCATTGGGAGATCAAAATGAGAGCAGGAGTGTGTTATAGGCCTAATGACTCTGATGAGTATAATAAGGAACTGTACAGGGAAATAGTGGGCCAGTAAATCAAGAGTCTTATAATGGGGGATTTTAATTTTCCAGATATTGACTGGAATTTGTGGATTGGTCACTCACACACTAGCAAGGTTTTGTGGATTTATTGGATGATTGTTTTCTACATCAGCATGTTCGGGAGGCAACTAGATGGAGTAATACTCATGACCTGATTATCAGTAGTAATTCTTCATGTATTAAGAATCTGCAGATAAAGGAACCACTAGGTGGCAGTGATCAGTGTGCTGAAGTGGGATTTACTCAAAGAGGTAACTGCCATCAGGGGTAAAGGGAAGGGTTTTTGCTTTCGTAAAGGTGACTATGGCGGTCTGAGACAGTATTTAAATTCTATACGGTGGGACCAACTGGTGATGTTACCAACAGCAAATTCAAAATGAGAAGCATTCAAAGAATTTATCTTGGAAGCTACTAGGCTTTGCATACCAACTAAGAAATATTGTTCAAGGTTTAGGCCTAAATGGATGTCAGATGAACTAATGAAACATGTGGCAGAGAAGAAAAATGCATGGGATACATACAAATTAATGGATGACATGGAAGTCTATGATAGATATAAGCTGGTCTCTAACCAAGTCACAAAGGAGATTAGGCAGGCAAAGGCAGATTATGGAAATCCTTTGGAAAAGGATGCAAAGAAAAACAACAAAGAGTTCATTACCTATGTAAACTCTAGAAGGAAAGAGATGAATCAGATTGGTCTACTGGATATTGAGGGTTCATCTGTTGATGATCCTGCTCAGATGGCTAACAAACTAAATGAGTATTTTGCATCTACATTCACCCATGAGGAGTTATTCAAGGAGGAGAATGCCAGAGGTGAATTAAACTCTGGCAATGAGCTGGATGATTTTGTAATAACAGAGAAAAGTGGAGGAGAAATTGTTGAAGATAAACATAAAAAAGGCACCTGGGGTGGACGGGATCTATCCAGTTATATTAAAGGAAGCAGCAAAGGAAGTAAGCAAACCCTTAGCCATAATTATGAGAGCTTCTTTGGACTCGGGAGGTACCCATGGACTGGAAAAAATGCAAATGTGACCCCAATTTACAAAGGAGGATCAAAGGGCAACACAAGTAATTATAGATATGTTAGTTTATCTTCTGTTCCAGGAAAATTAATGGAGGCATTGGTTAAAGAAGCACTGCAGGGTCATCTAGACAAGACTTCAGTTATAGCTCAGACACAGCATGGTTTTGTTAAGGGAAAGTCTTGCCTGACCAATATGATCGGATACTATGATGTGGTCACAAAGGAACTGGATGTAGGGAATAACTTTGATATCATTTATTTGGATCTTAGAAAGGCTTTTGATACTGTTGCACATGGAAGACTGCTGCACAAATTGGAGCAGTGTGGCATTGGAGGCAAATTGCTGCTATGGATAAAGGGATGGTTGAGTGGGAGAAGACAGAGTGGTAATCAATGGACACTGCTCATCGTGGACTAATGTTATTAGTGGAGTCCCTAAGGGTTCAGTATTGTGTCCATTGTTGTTTTCTGTATTTAAAAATGATATTGATATATATCAAGCTTAATGTCCAAGTTTGCAGACAATACGAAGGTTGGCAGGGTTGTTAAGGACACTAATGACAGTACGCTGCTGTACCAGGATCTAGAAAAGCTGAGCAGATGGGCTGAGAGTTGACAATTGTAAAATACTACATATGGGAAGCAGCAACCCCAGAGTGACGTATCAACTCTGTGGTACTACACTGATAGTGGTAGAGAACGAAAAGGACCTGGGGGTAATTGTGCAGACAGATATGGAGTTTACTGAGCAGTGCAGACGGTCTGCAAGAGTAGCTCATAGTGTCTTGTCAGTGATATACAGGAATTTTTCTAGCAGGGATAAGGAGGTGATTATCCCCTTATATAAGGCAATGGTCAGGCCACACCTTGAGTACTGTATACAGGTCTGGAGGCCTCATTTTAACAAGGATGTAGAGCTTTTGAAACGAGTACAGAGAAGGGCAACAAAATTAGTGAATGGAACAAAGGGTTGCTCTTATGAAGAAAGGCTTAAATTTTGCATATTACAGTGTCTGGAGACTAGGCACCTGCAAGGTGATCTGATTGAGGTGTATAAAGTCTTGAATGGTTTGAGCACTCAATGCTGATGGAATTGCACCTCCATAGCCAGGTGGGAAGGAGCAGCAGTGCGTAGCACACGCTTCTTGATTAGACCGGGGTTCGAGCCCGTCACCACCAAATACGGAGGATGCGGAAAGGTCAGGAAATGATCACCGCATATTCCTGGAGCAATATGGCCTTAGTTGCTAATGCTCCTAAAAACCAAATAACAACAGCTGATGGAATTCTTCCTCTTGCTCTGAATAATCATTTGAGAGGGCATAAATTCAAATTGAGAAAAGACAGATGTAGGATAGATGTGCGGACGTTTGCCTTTAGCCAGCAGGTGGTTGGTTGGAGGAACAGACTTCCATCCTTTGTTGTGGAAGTTGATAGCCTGAATAAATTTAAGGCTGAGCTGGACAGGTATTTGGAACAAATGGAGGGGTAAATGGGAACGGTTTTTTATTATTTTTTTATTTTTTGGCTGATGCTGCATAAGCTTGCTTTCTTGCATCATATGCCTCTACTAATGTTAACTTTCCTTTTCTTCATTTATCTTTCTATTGCCATAATTTTGAGCAATCTTCCTTCCTATATACATGTGTTTCCTAAAAATTACATCTGCTAAATTTCATATCCAGTGTCAACTCATTTTCTGGCTTCTCAACTTAATTATTCAGCACAGCTTTGGAGTACTGCAGATTGCCTTTGGGATTACAAAAAAGAATCTGAGGAGCAACAGCATCCATAACTTGATGCAAATTTTTTTCCTTGTCTGCAGTTTTTTTAAATTTCTAAAGCTCCGTAAGGGCGCCTCTGTAGCCATGTGGGAAGGAGCAGCAGTGCGTAGCACACGCTTCTTGATTAGACTCAGGGTTCGAGCCCGTCACCAGCAAATACGGAGGATGCGGAAAGGTCAGGGAATGACCACCACATATCTCGGAGCAGTATGGCCTTAGTTGTTAATGCTCCTAAAAAACCAAATAACAAACAAACAAACAAACAAACAAAGCTCCGTAATGTTGGACACCTCATAACATGCTCACATAATATTTTTCACTCATCAGTTAATTAACAGACTGAAGTTTGATTGTCATTTTTTTGGAATACCTTGTATTGAAGGAAGGCATTTATTAATTTCTTCCAAAAAGTGTCTTCTCCATATGGTAAATTAATTTCAGAATAATGAACCATACTTGTATACCTGATTGTTTGTTATAGTGCTGTTAACCGTTCATTGGGTGTTGCAAAAAAATAAAGTCAAACAAATAGGCACACTGTTATATTGTTTGCTGCACACATTATTTTTTCGGGGGTGGGGAAATAAAGTTCACTTTTTGATCCTGCATGACCCCATTGGCTAGAGAAGTTTATAACTAATCAATATGAAAAAAATACAATCATTAACCATATTTAGTAGTAGTGGTCTCTTAATCATGGTCAATGCACAAGCGTGTGCACTCCCACACCAACCACTCAGCTTTGTTAGGCAGGCAAGGAGTTTAAAATGGTGCACTATATTTTCTTTTTTCTGTATTATACACTGCCTTGCTACTTTATCAAGACCATGGAAGTTTTGGCTGTATGCAACGATCTGCAAAATTATGTAAATTGGGAATGATTGTAGTGGAGTGTCAGTAGTTTTTGAACCCTCAACAGTTGCACTTGTTGAGGGTTCAGAAACTAGCGTCATTCGAGTCTTGAACAAATGGAAAAATTTCTAGTAAACATCCATGAACAGATGCAACTCTAACCCGTAATAGTAATAGAGGCATGTGATGCAAGAAAGCAAGCATATGAACTTATGTAGCATTAGCCAAAAAAAAATTCACCCAACCATTCCCTCTAAAAGTTTGTCCAGTTCCTCCTTCAATTTATTTAAGCTATCAACTTCAATCACAACAGATGAAAGTTTCTTCCAGCAATTAACCACCCATTGGCTAAAGGCAAGTTTCCGCATGTCTATTCTACAACTGTCTTTCTGCAGTTTGAATTTATGCCCCCTTAGGTACGTAATCTGAGTAAGTGGAAGAATCCCATCAGAATTCAGCATATTCAACCCATTCAAGGCCTTGTACACCTAAATCAGATCACCTCGCAGGTGCCTAGTCTCCAGAACTCAAGCCTTTCTTTGTAAGAGGATCCCTTCATTTCCCTCACATCTTGTTGCCCTTCTCTGTACACACTCGAGCAAATCTACATCCTTCCTAAAATGAGGCTTCCAGACCTGTATGCAGTACTCAAGGCATAGCCTGACCGTTGCCTTATACAAAGGGATAATCACCTCCTTTTCCCTGCTAGCAAAATTCCTGTATATCATTGACAAAACCCTAAGCACAATATGGCCCAGGAGGCCCTTGTGCCAAAAATCCTCAATTACAGCAACAATTGACAAAACCCCATGACCTGCTCTTGCATCCTGTGTGCATTGCTCAGAAAACTTCATATCTCACTGCACATTTACTCCCAGGTCTTTTTCATTTTCTACCACCCTAAATGTAATACCGCATAGTTGGTATGTTCCTCTGGGGTTACTTCTACCCATATGCAGTACTTTGCATTTGTCAATGTTAAACTTCAGTTGCCACTTCTCAGCCCATCTGCCCAAATTTTCTAGATCCTGTTGCAGTAGCACACTGCCATTACTGTCATTAACAACCCTGCCAATCTTTTTATCATCTGCAAACTTCGACACTAAGTCTTATATACCTTCATCAATATCATTGATAAATATACAAAACAACAGTGGGCCCATCACTGAACCCTGTGGGACTCCACTAATAACATTAGTCCATGAAGAGTAGCGTCCATTGATTACCACCCTCTGTCCTTCTCCCACTCAACCACCCTTTTATCCATTGTAGCAACTTACCCTTAATACCATTCTGCTCCAGTTTATACACTAGTCTTCCATGTGCGACAGTGTCAAAAGCTTTTCTGAAATCCAAGTATATGATATCAAAATTATTTTTTGCATCCAGTTCCTTTGTAACCACATCATAGTATGCAATCAAATTTGTCAGACAAGACTTTCCCTTAACAAACCCATGCTGGGTCTGAATTATTGCTCCAAATATAAGATGTTCAGCATCTGTAGTGTATTATCAAGTGTGATTGTCTTCAAACAATGGCCAATAACAAGCTACTCGGTATAAAAAAAAATATCTCAAACCATGGAAGTGCAGTATTCATGAGTACTGACAAGAAGTTGTATTAGCCTGATTACGGATAGGCCACACACATGATACATCTCTATCTACTTATGGCTGCTGACCCACCATGTTACACAAACTGCAACACCCAACTTACAGTCCAGTATATCGAGCAACAAACTCTTTGCCTCATTTTCAGCAACGACACTGAGTATTGCCCATCTCCTAGCAGAATGTGACACATGGACAAAATCTTTACTTTCCTTAAACAAATGAAACTCTATAATGCACTCTAAACTTCAACCACAATCCAAACTGGGGGGGGGAGAACCATACAGCATTGATCTCTGCCATAGGTGCATTATTGGCTATGTTGCTGTTGTGCTGTACAGCCCACACAAACAAACAATGCAGGTATATCATAAGGCATCAGCACCTACACTGTAGAAACAACTTGATAAGAATGTACTATAGAAGTAGGAGACATTCATAGAAGCCACTGATTTGAACATAATGTGGAAAATGGCTGTGATTGTGCTAGGAACCCCAAGGATGGATGGGGGAGAAATGGAGGCCAGTTGTGTGGTCCACTGAGTCCCTGTTTTTGCTTCTTAGTACTGAGAGAAGAGTATTGTTTTTGGAGGAAATGACACAAAGCCTTTAACTTCTTATGTACAGATAGTATGAGCTGGTGGGGTGAAATCAAGGCATGTTTTTGTGGTATCTCTCTTCCCCCCGATTTTGATTCCACCAGAAGACACCATGAATGCCTGACCATATCCAGACATCATTGCAGGTCTGGTATATATACTTTGCACTGTTACATCTTTACCCCCTATAGACATGGGCACTTTCAAGATAACAGTTTGACCATCCATGCTAAATGTTCAAAAGAGTGGTTTTAGGAATGTGAGAAAAATTCCAAGCATATATATGTCTGTCCTAGCTAATCCAGTCCCCTGATCTTAATTCCATTGAGCCTCTGTGGAGTGAACTGTAAATGCTGTTTATCAGCACAAGTCTGCTATGTTACTCCAGAAATTGAGAACAGTTTTGTTATACAATTGGTCCAGCATTCTTTGTGTCACTTCACAATATCCTGTTAACTCTATGCTACATTTAGTTGGGACAGTGGCCCAACCAAACATTCAGGCCACTGGCATTCCAATATAGCTTATGATCCTAATAAAGTGAACAGGCAGTGTAAAATATCATAATATTCAATATATATAATCTATTATATATCAAACCTCTATTTGAATATATGTTTGTTCATGATATTAGCCTCAAGTTTTACATCTCCAAGCCAAATTAACCATCATTTGAAAAGCTCTCGACTGGGAATAGGGTTTGATGTTAGCTAGAATTTATTGAATTAATTATTTTAAAATGTGAAATTAAGTAACTGATGCATTTGTGCAAACTGCTAATGAATATTGTAAATCAGGATATAATAAGCACATTGATAACAGTGGAACTGCATGTAATGGATTTGTGTCGATTTTTATTATTTCGGGTATACATTGTCAAAGAGGCTTGTTTTTTTTCTGTCTGTAACTATTCCTTGATTCTTTAGACCAAAAAATTGAATGACGTAATTTAAATGAGAGATATATAAATAAAAAAAGTATCACTAAGAAGCAGTGTTGAATCCAGGGGGATGACCAGGGGTGAGTTTCATCCCCAGTGGAATAAAATTCCCCCTCTGTGAAAAAAAGTAATTTTTATTTTAATATTCGTTCAAAGACCTTGGAAATTTTCACCACTTTTTTTTGTTTATTTTTAATTAATTTTCTTTCTAAAGAGTGTAGTAATTAATTTTAATTAATTACTACACTCTTTAGGGGCCATATTATCATCACCATTACTAACCTACACTACTTATACAATGAGCAACAGCTCATCTGCGCTTTAATCTATAATTTCATCCTTAATTTATCCTTTGCTGTGCCCCCCTTTCTAATTTTAAAATTTTTCCCCCTTTTCCTTTTTCTTCTTTTTCCTTTCCCTTCTTTTTTTTTTTTTTTTTTTTCTTTACGAACTGTAAACTTACATAAAACTTTATACACTCTCAACTCAGCAATTGCTAATATAAATAAAAACTCATCAGTGCAAAACTCTATCAGGGCTGTATTATCAGTTTACACAATGTTATTATTATTAGCCATATGATGCAAGGAAGCCTGAGGCTTGCTGCACCAGCCAAAAAAATTTTCTGAGTTACCCTGAGAGAGAGAGAGAGAAAGAAAACAAGAGTCAGAAGTAGAAGAGAAGAATTATGATATCCAGCTCAGGACCCTGGGTGTGCCAAGCCTATATTCACCAGATGAGCCCCTGTAATTATAAAACACAAATTCAATAAATTTGTCAAACAACACAAAAAATCACATCAACGAAGTGTTGTACTTGTTAAGTGGTACCTGGCAAAAATAAATCACTAAAATTCAAAAGACATGAAATTTTCAAAATAATTAAATTGGAAATATTTCTGACTGCACAAATTGTAACTAAAAGTCACTATTTCAAGTGTCCACATTTTTGTTTTATGGTTTTCAGGTTCCCTTTATTTTCACACAAACCATCTCTTGATAGTTACACAAACGGTCTACTTGCGACTAATTCTTTGTTTTCATATCGCAAAAAAGATCACAGGCTGTGAATAGGTTTGGCTGAATTGGTTCCTGACAGATGCTATTGTAATTATAAAGGGTCTCGCAGCTTTCAGGGAAAGGCTAAATCCCTGGGCAGGAGAGGGGAGTCGACTATAATTTGTATGTATTTTTTTTTTTTTGCAAATTTTAATTGGTGATTTTCATATTATTAAACTTTGATTATTGTCAGTAATGTGGTTTTTGTGAACTGACTATTAGTATTTAGATGTTAAATAATATTTCCTTTTGTTCTCATATTCTCTTATCATAACATGCATAATTTGTATATTTATATTTATGCGTATTATGCATAAATATACAGATTTGTTTGTAATATATACTACATGTACCCCTGAAGTTTACATTCTTCCACCCCGGTGCATATTCCCCACCCCGGCGCCTTCGTAGCCAGGTGGGAAGGAGCAGCAGTGCGTAGTACACGCTTCTTGATTAGACCGGGGTTCGAACCCGTCACCACCAAATACGGAGGATGCAGAAAGGTCAGGGAATGACCACCGCATATCCCGGAGCAATATGGCCTTAGCTGCTAATGCTCCTAAAAACCAAATAACAAACAAACAACAGCATATTCCCCCCGAAGTTTACATTCTTTCTCCCCCCCCATGCAAATGCTCTCGATTCAACACTGCTAAGAAGGGAATTTACTGAACTAACCACCAAACATAAACTGAAATCTTATTTTTGACCTTTGTAACCAACCTGTGCAGAATTCTGTTATCCATCCACTTGGATCGCAGATAACACAGAATCTGAAACAATACCACTGGGTAAAGTAAAATGACTGCTTAGCATGTGTTGTAGAAGTATATATTACACATTTTCAAATATTTTAGAATACAGTTCACTTTTCAAAATAATTTATTACCTGATCATTCTGCTGCATCCTAGAATCCCTGCCTCAGGATACTCCTTTATTACCAAATTAAACATGAATAAATATTAGAATGCATTACTTTAAAAATTACCTGCTGATAATACACCAGGTCAGGTTAACTTGTGTTTCTTATTATATATCTTTAGTAGTAGCAATCTTGTTATCAAAAAAAAAAATAACTAACCCAACTACCTCAAAATGAAATCCATGAACTCCTACAGCAACATAGAGCAAACAAAATTGAAACTAAAACAAAACCTGCATATGGCAGAATTGTAAGCCAGTGAGTATGTGGCAGTCTTGTGTCACATACTAGCTGGAATATATATACAATATATATATATATACAGTATATATATATATATATATATATTTTTTTTTTTTTTTTAACGTATACTTTCCCACAAAAAATAGTCACTGATGAAGATCAGAACTGAAATAAATAAATATTGGGCACATTAAATTTTTGTGCTTAATTTTTTAAGGACTAGTGGTGTCCAGGGTACACTATTTGGACACCTGCAAATTAAACAATTTAAATCTATTAGCACACCTATTTTTCTCAGAATGCTCATTTGTGATATATTTTTTAAATATTTCTCTTATTAGAAGGTGATACAGTTGACTCACTGCTAGGTTTAATCTATAAAATAAATAGCATTCACAAATTCATGTTGCATTTAAACACTTGTACAGTGTTCAATGCAAGGATTTTGCAATAATCTAGTTAAGATGGTGAGCCTGTTTGCAATAAAACAATTTTATTAAAAATAATTACATCATTTAATTAAATGCATCAAATGGGCTTGAAGTGCCCAACTTGCTCATGTAAACATGCATCCACTCTGGTGAAACCTTTCAAAGAATATGTTTATTATTGGAGTGCATCAGTGAAGTCCACTAGCTCTCTGAGCTGCATGAGAGCTACATATTATTTGCAAAAACTTAATTGCAACATTAAAATTCTGAAGGTGACATCCAGTGTTTTTAGAAAAATGTACATTATAAGCGAAATCACTTGTTGAAAAATTCATGTTTCTGGCCCTGTTGTAGTCATTGCTGTACACCCTGACCATGAGTGGGTACCATGATAAAGGCATAACCCAGTAGTTAAGTCATTGAATATTTCTTAAATTTTTTTTTCCCTTTCCTGATCAATAATATAGTAGACACTGTAAAACTAAAATGTGTCATTGGTCAATAAATTGCAAAATGTCCCATGAGGTACTGTCAGTGATATACAGGGACAAAGGTCATTGTATAAGGCAATGATTAGGACACAACTGATGACTACATACAGGTTTGAAATCATCATTTTAGGGTGATATCTATTGGAAAGGGTGCAGAGAAGAGCAAGCAACAAGATTTATTGGAGCATAAAGGGATATTTTTACCAAGAAAGATGGGTTTCGTAAATAGCATTATTGAGAAACTGGGCATTTGCATGGTGACAAAGTGACAAAATCTTGAACATTACAAGGGGGAATAAACATGCCCCCCTCCAATGGCCAAGATTTTTTTTATGTATTCATTTTTGTTGGTACAGCTATAAGTCCACTGTATGCAAATAGGTTATAGTAAAGTATGATGAATGTAAGTATATACTGTATATGCTTGTTCCAGAGCTTATACCAGATATGATTTACAAGCATTATTCTTTCCAGATACCTCAACCAAGACCGTATCTCAGACTCAATGACCAATGAATAAATGTTATTAGCACATTATTGATGATAACATTCCTGAGTGCTCCCATGGCTGTGGTGCAAGCATTCACATTTCCAGCATTAACTGAACTGAACGTTGAGTTGAAAAATATCTAAAAAGCCAGTAGATACCCTCATGGGTAGCACATTTGGTGGATCGCTGTCCTCACCATAACCAGTAGAAAAGACCGGAGTTCGAATTCTATTGACATGAATTTTTAAGGGCATTTTTCACAATGTGGAGGACTAGGGTAGCATGGTCTTTTCTTCTGGAAATGGGTTTTTTGTCCAGCAAACAGAAAATCAACCTGAGAACATGTGCAATTTACAGACATGGAGCATATGACCTTAGTCGCTGATGCTCCTAAAACCCTATTACAGCAAGTCAGTAGACACCGATTGCGTTTTTAAAACAGTTTAACAGCTACAAAATCTTTTATCTCAGCAATGTGTGTTGTCAGCATCAGTAAAAAAAAAAAAAAAAGTTTTCATTGTTGCAACCCAAACTTGGTGGTGGACTTGAAAGGTAATGATGTTTTCGTTGGATTGGGGCAGACACTGAGTTATTGCATCGCATTGTGTCTGATGATACTTTGCAGACTGCAGATTATCAGCAATATTGATTACTTCCTACAAATATATGTTTCTTTGTTTTGCTTTCAGTATTTGCTTGACAGTTATGTGCCAATAAACATTGATTCCCCTTTGCTTGACAGAGTTAAAGGGTGCTTCCTGTTGGAAAAATCCAGTATTCTTAAATAAGGGTTGTGTGGCTTTTTCTTTCAGAAATTTAGTATCTATATACACCGAAGAGTATAGACAACCATACGTGAAGAGTTCCCCCCTACAGATCTGGATCACCACAATTTTAGTATACGGTGGCAGACAAAAAAACTGCATCACCTTAAAAAAAGTAACATTTGTAGTGAAACATATAAGATATTGTTTGAGTAGTCATTTTGTTTGTTGCAAAGCAAAGGTATTGCATCAGATAACTCTTCTGTTGCATCACAGTAATTGCAAGGTATTGCATCAGCCATTTCTATAAATACAGCATTGGAAGGGTATACACGCTCAGTATCCTGATTTTCAAAGGTGTAAGCATGGCTCCATATGTTCAGTTGACACCAGTTGGTTGTCATGATTGCCATTTGCATAATTTCTCATATTTCCATTATGCATTTTTCCCTTTGGGAAGATATTTATGGCAATTAGGTATATCAGGTGGAGTCTTTTTATTGGATTTCATTCACAGAGATATATATCCCATCTAACAAAGTTTTTAATTATACTTAGCCACTTTATTGATTTAATTGTTAGATTAAATTATTTTCTATAAGTATGATTTGGAAAGTAAATAATACCTCGTGTCCACAGATTAACCGTTCGTAACTTGCCGCCATTGTTATACGATACATGTGCACCGAACTAGGTAGCGTAAGGTTTAACGGGAAACTAGATAGTGAGTATAGTAGTAACAATCAGTAAAATCTATTAATCTTATTAAATTTCAGTATCAATTGAATTGTACTTTTTTAACTAAATAAATATAGCAACCTAGTTATTACAAACATAACATAAATTAATACATATAAGTTAACAGGGGATAAGAAAGTCATATAACGTAACTCGGAGATAATATTCGATACCAAAATACATGTACTGTATATAGTGTTATAACTGCATTGGGATATAAGTTTAGGGTTATATTTTGTATTGAAATTTTATTGAACTTGAATAGAAATCATGGCTGAGACCAGAGCAGCAAAGCAAAAGGCTCAAAATAGTGGAGGTGCTGTGGCTCAGGGGAGAACTGAGGGGGACGGTTGTCCTCTGAATCACAGTCGATTGAAATGCACTGCTTGTTTCATGTTTGTGGACCAATCGGGAACGGGACATGATTGCCAAGTGGAATGTCTTTGTGGGTGTGCGATGTAAGGAGTGCGAGGAAATGAGGCGCCAACTCGGCATTGTTATGGGCTTATATGAGAACTTGAAGGATTTAAATTGAGGGGTCCATCAAGCTCCCAGCTGCCCACATCAGTGCCAGAGCTTGCACTTGAACATCATGCAACACAGCGGCAATCCCCAAGGCAGAATGCACTGGTTCCAAGGGACTAGTTGTAGGTGACTATTGTCAGGGAAACGGGGAGCATATTGTGCAAAAAGGATAGATAGAACAGGACCAGGGTATGTCGGTCAGGGGCAAAGGTTGATGATGTAGGGCAGATATCATCCTTTAAGGGCACAAAGGGTGATATTGTTGTACATGTTGGCACTAATGATATTAAGAGTAGGAGACCGGCAGAATTACTTAAAAAGTACAAGACAATGCTGAAAAAAAGCTGTGAATTGGGGTTCAATTTGAAAGTGTCTGCAATTCAGCCCAGAAACGATAGGAGGAAGTATTTGATGAGAGCCTTGTCGATCAATTGGGCTCAGGAGAGATTCTGCAAGGCTCAAGGGGTAGAATTTTTCTCTCAGCCTGGTCTGTACTTGTTAACAGGAGAGACTGCTTCTACAGGGATGGGATACACTTAAATAGAAAGGGTGCAAGAATATTTGCTGATATCGAGGCAGAGTTAGATGGGTCGGAAAACTGCTAGCTTGGGGGGATACACGAACTAATAGATTAACAGTAGCCGCTGGCAGAGGTAAAAGCGATTCTTGCACTACTATTGAAATGCAGTTGATCAGCAGCCTGGAAAGCAAGGCAATGGGATTTTCCAGGACTGCTGGGAGTCAGTGGAACAAGTAAATACATGGGCTGTGTTAGGGTAACGAAAAGTAGAAAGAGGAGCATGTACACCAATGCTAGGGGTATAGTTAATAAAAAAATAAAAAAATTTTCTGTTTATACTCCGGCACGACAACCAAGTCAGGAGAGTTTACAATAAATCGTCGATACAAATATTTATCGTATTTAGTAGTCACGGGCTTGAACCCCGGTCCACTCAAGGAACGCGTGCGATGTGCTGGAAGTGCTAGTCAAGATATCAAAGGCAGATATTGTTGGAATATCAGAGACATGGTGTCACACAGACATAAGCAGTGCAGAACTAGAATTTGGGGAGTACAATGTGTACAGAAAGGATAGGACAAGAAGGGAGAAGGGGTTATGCTGTTAGTTAAGAAACACAAAATCTAAGGAAGTGCATCCAATTGATGTGGGTGGACAATGCAATGTTGAGTCTGTTTGGTGTAACATAAGCGCTGGGATAGGAAAAATGAGAGTAGGTGTGTGTTATAGACCTAATGAATCTGATGAGAATAATGAGCAATTGTGCAAAGAAATAGAGTGGGCCAGTAAATTAAAGTATCTTATAATGGGGGATTTTAATATCCCAGATATTGACTGGAATTTGTGGGTTGGTCACTCACACACTAGCAAGCCTTTGTAGATTTATTGGATGATTGTTTTCTACAGCAGCATTTCAGGAGGCAACTAGACGAGAGTACTACTCTTGATCATATTATCAGTAGTGATTCTTCATGCATCAAGAACCTGCAGATAAAGGAACCACTAGGTGGCAGTAATCACAGTGTGCTGAAGTGGGATTTACTCAAAGAGGTAACTACCATCAAGAGTAAAGGGAAGGGTTTTTGCTTTCGTAAAGGTGACTACAGTGGTCTGAGACAGTATTCAAATTCTATATGGTGGGACCAACTGATGATGTTACCAACAGGAAATTCAAAATGGGAAGCATTCAAAGAATTAATCTTGGAAGCTACTAGGCTTTTCATACCAACAACGAAATATTGTTCAAGATTTAGGCCAAAATGTATGTCAGATGAACTAATTAGACATGTGACAGAGAAGAAAAATACATGGGATACATATAAATTAACATGCGACACAAAAGCCTATGATAGATGTAAGCTGCTCTGTAACCAAGTTACAAAGGAGGTTAGGCAGGCGAAAGCAGATTACGAAAATTTTTTGGCAAAGGATGCAAAGAAAAACAGCAAAGAGTTCTTTACTTATGTAAACTTTAGAAGGAAGGGGATGAATTAGATTGGTCCACTTGATATCGATGGTTCAACTGTTGATGATCCTGCTCAGGTGGCTACTAAACTAAACGAGTACCTTGCATCTACATTCCCACATGAGCAGTTATTCAGGAAGGGGAATGCCAGAGGTGTATTCAACTCTGGCAGTAAGCTAGATAATCTTGTAATAACTGAGTAAAGTGGAGGAGAAATTGTTGAAGATAAACATAAGAAAGGCACCTGGGGTGGATGGAATCTATCCACTTATATTAAAGAAGGCGGCAAAGGAAGTAAGCATAACCTTAGCCATAATTATGAGAGCTTCGCTGGACTCAGGGGAGGTACCCATCGACTGGAGATGTGCAAATGTGACCCCAATCCACACAGGAGGATCAAAGAGAGAGACAGGTAATTACAGACCTCTTAGTTTAACTTCTGTTTCAGGGAAATTAATGGAGGCACTGGGTTAAAGAATCATTGCAGGATCATCTAGATAAGACTTCAGTTATAGCTCGGACACAGCATGGGTTTGTTAAGGGGAAGTTTTGTCTGACAAATTTGATTGGATACTATGATGTAGTCACAAAGAAACTGGATGCAAAGAATAACTTTGATATCAAATATTTGGATCTTAGAAAGGCCTTTGATACTGTTGCACATGGAAGTTTGGCATTGGAGGCAAATTGCTGCTATGGATAAAGGGATGGTTGAGTGGGAGAAGACAGAGAGTGGTAATCAATGGACACTGCTCATCGTGGAATAATGTTAAAGTGGAGTCCCCCAGGATTCAGTGTTGGGTCCATTGTTGTTTTCTGTATTTATTAATGATATTGATGATGGTATATCAGGCTTAATGTCCAAGTTTGCAGATGATACAAAGGTTGTTAATGACACTGACAGTACATTGTTGCAACAGGATCTAGAAAAGTTGAGCAGATGGGCTGAGAGGTGGCAAATGAAGTTTAGCATTGACAAATGTAAAACACTACATATGGGAAGCAGTAATCCCTGAGTAATGTGTCAACTCTGTGGTACCACACTGACGGTGAAAAGGATCTGGGGGTAATTGTGCAGGCAGATATGAAGTTTTCTGAGCAGTGCAGATGGTCTGCATGAGTAGCTCATGGTGTCTTGTCAATGATATACAGGAATTTTTCTAGCAGGGATAAGGAGGTGATTATCCCCTTGTATAAGGCAATGGTCAGGCGACACCTTGAGTACTGTATACAGATCTGGAGGCCTCATTTTAAGAAGGATGTAGAGCTGTTGGAACGAGTACAGAGAAGAGCAACAAAATTAGTGAATGGAACAAAGGGTTGCTCTTACGAAGAAAGGCTTAAGTTTTGCAAATTACAGTGTCTGGAGACTAGGCACCTGCAAGGTGATCTGATTGAGGTGTATAAAGCATTGAATGGTTTGAGCATGCTCGATGTGAATCGGATTCTTCCTCTTGCTCAGATTAATCGCCTGAGAGAGCATAAATTCTAATTGAGGAAAGACAGTTGTAGGATAGATGTGCGGAAGTTTGCCTTTAGCCAGCGGGTTGTGGTTGCTGGAACAAACTTCCATCTGTCATTGCAGAAGTTGATAGCTTAAATAGATTCAAGGCAGGACTTCACAAAGATTTGGAGAGAGTGGATGGGTGAAATAATGGGTGTTTTTTTTTTTTGTTCTTTTTTGTTTTTTTTGTCTGATGCTATATAAGCTTGCTTTCTTGCATCGTGTGCCTTTGGTAATGCTAATGCTAATGCTTGTTAATTCAGACCATGTGGTCATCCGGAGTATAAACAAATGCAATCTAACAAATGCATTTCTAACATTTCTGCAACACAAGCAGTGCAAAACACATTATTTGGAAAATTCACAAGTGATGCAGTTTTTCTGTCTGCCACTGTATACAGTAATAATTATTTCTTAAAACTAAATGTTGAAAATTAATAATTAGAAATTTTAAATGTTTGTTGTTTATAGCAGTTAACACGCGCACATAGTTTTATATGGGGATCTAGACTGCCATAATCCCTGATCTGAGGAGAAAAACCTTTCATTTGTAGCCATCTTCTAAGCAATATTCAGACAGGTATTCAATGATATGAAGAGTCACAGAGTAGCCTCTCCTTCGTGGGTAACTGGTAAATGTAATCACCTTCTTCCTATCAGTTCGAAAATTCTGTGGTTCAAATCCCATTAACCATGATATGAGAATATTTATAGTGTTTTTTTTTTTAAATACGTCTGAGTTATTCAATCATAGTTGCAAGTTTTATGGCTTTTTCCTCCCATAAACTTAGGTCTTTTGTTCAGTGAACAGATAGGGCGACCATATAATACATGCAATTCAGAGACACAATGTAGAGTGGCCTGATTAGAGCTCATCGCATTTCACTCTGGTTAATCTATGCGAGCATGATACTGCCTTGAAGTTTGAGAGTGAGAAAAAAAAAATTCATCAGTGCTATTAGTCTACACTTGTGCTGAAAAGGTAACCAGGCTCAACATAGAAAGAAGTTGCATAAACGTTGCCTAAATGTTATAAGAGTTTAATAAAAGAAAGGTATCCTCAAAACGAACTATGTATCTGGGTTGTTAAAACAGAGTCTTCTTGCTCAAGGAAGGCCGCTCTACAAATAGCAGCAGTGTGGAATTAAGAGCAAAACGCTGCTATGTATAAAGGGATGGTTGAGTGTGGAAAAACAGAGAGTGGTAATCAATGGACACAGCTCGTCGTGGACTAATATTATGAGTCGAGTCCCCCAGGGTTCGGTGTTGGGCCTATTGCTTTTTGTATAATTATCAATGATATTAATGAAGGTATATCAGGCTTAATGTCCAAGTTTTCAGACGATACAAAGGTCAGCAGGGTTGTTTGACAGTATGCTACTGCAACAGAATCTAAAATGTTGGGTAGAGATGTGACAACTGAAGTTTAACATTGACAAATGTGAAGTACTGTATATGAGTAGCAGCAACTCCAGAATAACATACCAACTGAACGGTACTACACTCAAGATAGTGGAGAATGAAAAGGATCGGGGGTGACTGCGCAGTTAGATATCACGTTTTCTCGCAGTGCAGACAGGCTACCAGACCAGCTCATTGGGTTTTGTAAATGATATGGGGGAATGCTAGCAGTTTATCAAACTCTAACAGGAAGATAAGTGATTTTGTAGTAACTGAGAGCAAAGTGGAAGAGAAATTGTTGAAGTTAAACATAAGGAGGGCACCTGGGGTGAACAGGATGTTATAATAAAGGAGGCAGGAAATGAAGTAAGCAAACCCTTAGTCATAATTATGAGAGCTTCCTTGGACTCATGGGAGGTCCCCATGGACTGGAGGTGTGCAATGTATCACCAATTCACAAAGGTGGTTCAAAAGGTGACACAAGTTACTATAGACCTGTTAGTTTAACTTCTGTGCAGCGGAAAATAATGGAGTCACTGGTTAAAGAAGCATTGCAGAATCATCTAGACAAGACTGCAGTAATAGTTTGGAACGAATGGGGGGATGATATATGAGGGTTTTATTTTTATTTTTTTGGCTGATGCTGCATAAGGTTGCTTTCTTGCATCGTATGCGTCTACTAATTCTAATGATACAGGAATTTTGCTAGCAGGCAAAAGGAGGCGATTATCCCCCTGTAAAAGGCAGTTGTCATTCCATACCTTGAGTACTGCATACAAGTCTATAGGCCTCATTTTAGGAGGGTTGGAGAGCTGCTGCAACGAGTATAGAGAAAGGTAAAGAGATTGGTGATGGGAACAAAGGGTTTCTCTTACCAAGAAAGGCTGCTGCAAATTTCAGCGTCTGGAAACTAGACACCTGTGTAATGATCTGATTGAAGTGTATAAAGTTTCGAATGGTTTTAATAAGCTCAGTGCTCATGGGATTCTTCCTCTCGGCCAGATTACCCAACTGAGGGGGCATAAATTCACATTGAGGAAAGACAGTTGTAGAATAGATGTGGGGAAATTTGCCTTTAGCCAGCGGAAGGTTAATTGCTGGAACAAACTTTCTTCGGTCGGTGTGGAAGCTCATAGCTAAAAATAAATTCAAGGAAGAACTTGACAAACTTTTGGAGCGAATGGGAAGGGTTTTTTTTTTTTGTTGTTGTTCGTTGATGCTGTTGCTGCTTATCAGCTGACGCTGATAAGCTTGCTTTTACATCATATGCGTCGACTAACGTAATGCTAATACGAATACACCGTCCTGATTGTGGCACACCACTACGTGCACTGAAGAAGGCTTCATCAAGAATTTCGTTGAATGGGTTAATTTATCACTCTCGATAATTTCCGAGAACGAAGTAAAAACGGAACAAAACCTCGACCCGACAATAATCTGCAGCGACTTCCACGTGTTTTACTTATTTCCCATTAGCTGTGTCGACTTGCTGTTGCATCAGAATTAGTAGAAGCATATGATGCAAGAAAACAGGCTTTATTATTATTATTATTATTAGCCATATGGTGCAAGGAAGCCTGAGGCTTATGCTGCACCAGCCAAAAAAAAAAAAAATAATAATAATAATAATAAATAAATAAAAAAAAAAAAAACATATATATATATATACAGTACATCATCAGCATGAAAAAAAAAAAAAAAAAAACCCTTCCCATTTCAACCATCGCTCCAAAAGTCTATGCAGTTCTTCCGTGAATTTATTTAATCTATTACTTTCCACAACGACATATGGAAGTTTGTTCCAGGCAAATTGCCGCATATCTATTCTAGAACTGTCTTTCTTTAATTTGAATTTATCCCTCTTCAGATGCGTAAGCTGAGCAAGTGGTAGAATCCCATCAGCATTGAGTTTGATGAAACTATTCAAAGCCTAAAACACCTCGATCAGATAACCTCGTAGGTTCTCAATCACTAAGTACTGTATTTAACCACAGGGGATCACATCTGGTGAGTATGGGCTTGGCACCCCCCCCCCCCAGTGTCCCGAGCTGGATATAATCATTCTTCTCTTCCTTGGAGATTCCCCTTTATCTCTCTCTTTCTCTCTGAGTAGTTCAAAATTTTTTTTGGCCAGTGCAGCAGGCTTTCTTGCACCATATGGCTAATAATAATAATAATAATTTGCAGAACTTAAGCCTTTCTTGGTAAGAACAGCACACCCTTTGTATTCTCCACACCAATGTCGTTGCCCTTCTCTACGTTTTTTCTAAAATGTGGCCTCCAGACTTGTATGCAGTGCTCAAGATGTGGCTTGACCATTGCCTTATACATGAGGATAATCACCTATTTATTTCTGCTAGCAAAATTCCTATATATTATTGACAAGAACCTATGAGTTGCTGTGGCACCTTTCTGCACTGCTCAGAAAACTTCTTATTTAACTGTACAATTATTCCCAGACCAAAAACAAGTCTGCCTGACTACTAAATACGGTGCTGTTTCTTGTATTTTATCGAGCTTTCGAAATTCTCTGACTGTGTGGTTGTCCCGAGTATAAACAGAATTTTAATTTTTTATTTTACTTACTTGTTCAGTTCCTACTTTGTACTCTGCCGTGCCATTCATATACTAAACATTGCATTCTTTGTGGGGACTTCACGATTCTATGCTCATTGCCCATTCGTGTTGACCGGGCAATTTGTTTTTCGTATTCTTAAGATCCTAAAATATTCCGCCAAGAGAGATTGACAGTTTGTATCCGAAGATCTCTACTAAAAATCATGAAAAATTCAAATGTTGCACTAAATGTCTTAGCTAGTTTTTAGTTTTGTCTTAGTTTTTTTGTAAACTGTTTTGGTTCGCATACATTTTCATGCTGAGAACAGTCACAGTCACCAATACATTGCGTCCTTCCTGCCACCGCAGCGCAGCGATTATGACAATCTTTCTACACTCTTCGGGGTGGGATCCCAAGCCCAACCCCAAATACATCGAACCACCATCCCAATCTTGAACGAGAGAATACAAAACGTCCGTATTTTAAAAACAATTTAACTGCTTAGGGACCAAACAGATACATAGTGAATCCATACTTTTAATACTTTAAAACTAATATCATTAAAACATAAAAAAACATGAAGAACCCTCTAATCCATTAAGAGACTAAGGTATTTTGTTACTTCCCTCTATTATTTCCCATTTTGTTACTAATGGAAGTAACAAAATGCCTTAGTCTCTTAATATTTTAGAGGATTCTTATTTTTTTTTTATGTTTTAATAATATTAGTTTTAAAGTATTAAAGGTATGGATTCACTATATATCTATTTGGTCCCTAAGCAGTTCAATTGTGTTTAAAATACGAACGTTTTGTATTCTCTCGCTCAAGATTGGGGTGGTGATTTGATGTATTTTGGGTCGGGCTTGGGTTTCGCGGATTCCGTGGTTCATTGAATCACTGATCTTGTCTACAAGAGAGTGGAATACTTGTAATCGATTTGTATAGTTATTCAACTACGGAGAGTGTCAGCACCGAAGTGTTCTGTAAGACATCATAGAGGTAATTCTTCCATTTCTTAAACTAATTTACTTATAACTTAGAACTTATAAATTATTTAAGGGCAAAGGCCTCATGCTACGAGGTAGAATGACTAACATGTAGGTTTGTGCAAAAGCATCATTTTAACGTAGCCATCTACCAAAGTAGTTAAATGAATTAATTAAATTGGCGTCGTTTTGGTTATACAGTACCTCATATTGTGAACGTAGAACTAATTGAGCCAACGTTGCTCTGTTATCTATTAAATAAATGAAGTGAATAAATTCATGAAAGAGGGCGCTGCTATGTGGAGGATGTACTTTTTTGCCCTGCGAGTTTGAGTGGTGTACTGATTATGGTTCTCTTCGGTTACCACGTGATTTCGGCTCAATATCACATTTAATATCTTTTCTTCTACTACAGGCGGATGCTTAAAACTAGTATGGTAGGTGTGTGCGGTGTTTCGATTATGTTTGTTCTTTGTTCAGTAAAAGGATTTGGTTAAATTTGGAATATGGCGTACATCCCATGGATCTTTGCGATAAGCAGTGAAGAGCTTACCCCTTCTGGTACTACTTTATTAAAAAGGGGTTAAAATTTAGAGACGGGTGCACCCTCCAAAATGGCGGCGAGGAGAGGAGGAGGAAAGCAGTGATTGACTGGTTTGACTCCGCCCATTCTGCGTTCTCTACCGCAGGCGGATGTCACGTGACATAATAATATGTTGGAGCTAAAAATGAAAGGCAATTTTTCCAAAAACAAGTAAAAAAAATTCACACTACAAACCCGATTTTTCTCTCCCGTACGTTACTAGACGATTTCATGATACACGTCAACAACAGAAATGTTTTTTTTTTTTGCATTAGGATGAACTGTCGGATTTCTGTCTGTAACATGATTTCTGATTGGAAATGTACAGATTTTTAGTTCTTACATAGAAGTGCTATATAGACTTCATATATGAAAATACAGTACATTCAAAAAACAGTTTTTTTAGTATAACCAGATAAAGTGAAAACTGGTTTACATATCATTGCTAAAACAAGAATAAAATTTTAACCACACAAATATAATCCAGCATTACATCTGGTGAGTATGGGCTTGGCACACCCAGGGTCCTGAGCTGGATATCACCATTCTTCTCTTTCTTGGTGATTCCCTTCTCTCTCTCTCTCTCTCTCTGTCTCTCAGGGTAATTCGAATTTTTTTTTAGCTGGTGCACCATAAGCCTCAGGCTTCCTTGCACTATATGGCTAATAATAATAATAATATTGGTACTTTTAAATTATCCACATGTTATTAGTACATAATTTTAAAAAAATTCTTCAATTGTGAATGAATTCAGAAGGTCTAAAAATACAGGATGAGAGACGTCTTTTCTTTCAAATAACCCCAAAAAAATGTGCAAGACCTTGGAGGCCAGTCAGTGAGCCCATGGCAACCATTTGTTGGAGAATTTTTTGTTGAGAAATTCACTTGTGGTGAGAGATTCTGCTGGAACACTATCCTCCATAAAATAGTGTAGACCTCTCTGGCATTGGACACCTTTTCATCTGTAGCTTTAAAAAATTATTTTAAAATATCAATACAAATTTCATTGTGAATGTTAAACACAAAATAACCCCAGGGGGCTCACATCTGGTGAGTATGGGCTTGGCACACCCAGGGTCCTGAGTGGATATCATCATTCTTCTCTTTCTTGGTGAATCCCTTCTATTTTTGACACTCTCTCTCTCACTCACTCACTCACTCACACACACACAGGGTAACTCAGCATAAGCCTCAGGCTTCCTTGCTCCATATGGCTAATAATAATAATAATATTTTTAACATATCTTAAAATTTGCTCTTCCATATTTCAAAGCAGGTAGATTTAATCTGTCTGCCTATCGTCCGTATATCTTTACACTGAAAGAACAGAATCCATGGGATAACTGGTTCCTGGGGAATTCAATGCTATCGCCCCCTCTCGCTAGTGGATGAACCCAATGCTTGGCAGGTATATAGGTACACTGCATCACTGCATTCACGTAGACGATAATTCAATGTCAGTATGGATAAACATCATGAGTTAACTGACTTTGAAAGAGGGATGATAGTGAGTGCCTGATGCATGGGTCACTCTATCATGGAAGTGATACAGAAATTGCACTATACCCCATTCAACAGTATTGAGAGTGTATCGAGAATATGCCATTATTTCCGGAATAACATCTCATTGTGGAATGTGGTGCAGCAAGCATGGATTGAAATACCTGTGGAACGCTTTCGTGAACTAGTGGACTCAATGCCTTGCTACGTGACTGCCCTTATCTGGGCGAAAGGTGGGCCTTCCTGTTGCTAGGTGAGTATCCCATAATTTCTGTCCACTCTGTGTACATCTGCTCAATACATGATTGCTTGGCTTCCAGATTTGCTAAAAAAAAACGTTTCCAGCAAATTAGCTTTCAGAATTAGTAAGACAAGGAAGCTTGTATCTTTTTTGCTGTTGACTTATTCATGGTGCATGTAATGAGCAAAGTCTGCCTTGTTGCAGACTGTAGGTGCATGGACCACAGCTTGCATACTATTGATATAAAGCCTTTTCCTGCTGTTAGGGTAGGCATATTTCTGTAGTGACCGTTCCCTCAAAAAGAATAGCATAACCAGTCATTCCAAAAAAATTTATATTCCTATCCACAAACAACTGTTGCACGTAAAAGACTGCTGTACAAATTGGAGCAGTGTGGTGTTAAGAGCAAGTTGCTCTATGAATAAAGGGATGGTTGAGTGGGAGAAGACAAGAGAGTGGTAATCAATGGACATTGCTCTTTGTGGACTAATATTATTAGTGAAGTCTCCCAGGGCCCATTTTTGTTTTCTATATATATATCAGTGATGAAGAAGGCATATCAACATTGGTGTGCTGGAGCCAGCTCGCACAATCTGATTGTTAAATTTTCAACAATTTTGCGAGCCGTTTGTTAAACCGACAATGACTACAAACTGTAGAATGATATGCACTTCAATCCACAATGGCTAGTGGCATTTGGGTGATAAGCTTGTATATGGTGACCCGGAAAATCCAGTAGCTACTAAGTTGTTAGAAATTTTCTTAAAATTTTCATTTGGCACTGTTTAAATCATTGATTGCAATTATCACTCCACAATGCAATATCTTAAATAAAACAAGTTAACCATTTAAAAATATTTTTAGATAAAATTTATTCTATTTATCACCACTAATAAAAATCAAACCGAGCTGGAAACTGTAGCTAAAGAACTTGAAATTGAAATTATTAAAATTGGTCGAGTACTGGTACCATGATGGGTGGCATGTAGTTTACGAGCTGCTACTGCTGGATGGCATGCATATCCTGTGTTATATATGCATTATTCAAGTTCTTATTCTGGTCTAGCAAAGAGATTAGCTAACATTCATTTTTTGCAAGACCTTGCTTTAATGATAAGACATTCTTGAAGAATTTTCATTACTTTCAACTGCACTTCAATTAAGATCAACTAACATTCAGAAAGCACAAAAATTAATCAAACGCACAATAAGAGCTTTGGAAAATTTAAAGGTTGGTACTGGAAAAATGAATCTCAAGTTGAAGATTTGATTTGATTAAATCAAATAAGTTTAAAGATATTCCATTTAATAAAAATAATAAATTCAATGCTCTTCTTAGAATACATTACTAGAAAATATAATTCAACAAATGAATTTGTCTTTTATCAGAGAGAAATAATAATGAAAACATTTTAAGTTGTCAGATGAACTAATGATACATATGGCAGAGAAGAAAAATGCATGGGATACATACAAATTAACACGTGACACAGAAGCCTATGATAGATACAAGTTGATCTGAAACCAAGATACAAAGGAGGTTAGGCAGGCGAAGGCAGATTACGAGATATCTTTGGCAAGGGATGCAAAGAAAAACAGCAAAGAGTTCTTTATTTATGTAAACTCTAGAAGGAAGGGGATGAATCAGATTGGTCCACTTGATATCGATGGGTCAACTGTTGATGATCCTGCTCAGGTAACTAACAAACTAAATGAATATTTTGCATCGACATTCACACATGAGGAGTTATTCAGCCGGGGGAATGCCAGAGGTGTATTCAACTCTGGCAGTAAGCTAGAGAATCTTGTAATAACTGAGAGTAAAGTGGAGGAGAAATTGTTGAAGATAAACACAAGAAAGGCACCTGGGGTGGATGGGATCTATCCAGTTATATTAAAGGAGGCAGCAAAGGAAGTAAGCAAACCCTTAGCCATAATTATGAGAGCTTTCTTGGACTCAGGGAGGTACCCATAGACTGGAGATGTGCAAATGTGACCCCAAACCACAAAGGAGGATCAAAGGCTGACACACGTAATTATAGACCTGTGAGTTTAACTTCTGTTCCCAGAAAATTAATGGAGGCACTGGTTAAAGAAACACTGCAGGATCATCTAGACAAGACTTCAGTTATAGCTCGGACACAGCATGGTTTTGTTAAGGGGAAGTCTTGCCTGACCAATTTGATTGGATACTATGATGCAGTCACAAAACAACTGGATGCCGGGAATAACTTTGATATTATATACTTGCATCTTAGAAAGGCTTTTGATACTGTTGCACATGGAAGACTGCTGCACAAATTGGAGCAGTGTAGCATTGGAGGCATATTGCTGCTATGGATAAAGGGGTGGTTGAGGGGGAGAAGACAGAGAGTGGTAATCAATGGACACTGCTCATTGGGGACTAATGTTATTAGTGGATCCTCACGGTTCAGTATTGGGTCCATTATTGTTTTCTGTATTTATAAATGATATTGATGATGGTATATCAAGCTTAATGTCCAAGTTTGCAGACGATACGAAGGTTGGCAGGGTTGTCAAGGACACTACTGACACTATGCTGCTGCAACAGGATCTGGAAAGGTTGAGCAGATGGGCTGAGAGGTGGCAAATGAAGTTTAACATTGACAAATGTAAAGTACTACATATGGGAAACAGCAACCGCAGAGCAATGTATCAACTCATTCACACATGAGGAGTTATTCAGCGAGGGGAATGCCAGAGGTGTATTCAACTCTAGCAGTATGCTAGAGAATCTTGTAATAACTGAGAGCAAAGTGGAGGAGAAATTGTTGAAGATAAACACAAGAAAGGCACCTGGGGTGGATGGGATCTATCCAGTTATATTAAAGGAGGCAGCAAAGGAGGTAAGCAAACCCTTAGCCATAATTATGAGAGCTTCCTTGGACTCAGGGGAGGTACCCATTGACTGGAGATGTGCAAATGTGACCCCAATTCACAAAGGGGGATCAAAGGCTGACACAAGTAATTATAGACCTGTGAGTTTAACTTCTGTTCCCGGAAAATTAATGGAGGCACTGGTGAAAGAAGCACTGCAGGATCATCTAGACAAGACTTCAGTTATAGCTAGGACACAGCATGGTTTTGTTAAGGGGAAGTCTTGCCTGACCAATTTGATTGGATACTATGATGCAGTCACAAAAGAACTGGATGCAGGGAATAACTTTGATATTATATACTTGGATCTTAGAAAGGCTTTTGATACTGTTGCACATGGAAGACTGCTGCACAAATTGGAGCAGTGTGGCATTGGAGGCAAGTTGCTGCTATGGATAAAGGGGTGGTTGAGGGGGAGAAGACAGAGAGTGGTAATCAATGGACACTGCTCATCGTGGACTAATGTTATTAGTGGAGTCCCTCAGGGTTCAGTATTGGGGCCTTTATTGTTTTCTGTATTTATAAATGATATTGATGATGGTATATCAGGCTTAATGTCCAAGTTTGCAGACGATACAAAGGTTGGCAGGGTTGTCAAGGACACTACTGACACTATGCTGCTGCAACAGGATTTGGAAAGGTTGAGCAGATGGGCTGAGAGGTGGCAAATGAAGTTTAACATTGACAAATGTAAAGTACTACATATGGGAAACAGCAACCGCAGAGCAATGTATCAACTCATTCACACATGAGGAGTTATTCAGCGAGGGGAATGCCAGAGGTGTATTCAACTCTAGCAGTATGCTAGAGAATCTTGTAATAACTGAGAGCAAAGTGGAGGAGAAATTGTTGAAGATAAACACAAGAAAGGCACCTGGGGTGGATGGGATCTATCCAGTTATATTAAAGGAGGCAGCAAAGGAGGTAAGCAAACCCTTAGCCATAATTATGAGAGCTTCCTTGGACTCAGGGGAGGTACCCATTGACTGGAGATGTGCAAATGTGACCCCAATTCACAAAGGGGGATCAAAGGCTGACACAAGTAATTATAGACCTGTGAGTTTAACTTCTGTTCCCGGAAAATTAATGGAGGCACTGGTGAAAGAAGCACTGCAGGATCATCTAGACAAGACTTCAGTTATAGCTAGGACACAGCATGGTTTTGTTAAGGGGAAGTCTTGCCTGACCAATTTGATTGGATACTATGATGCAGTCACAAAAGAACTGGATGCAGGGAATAACTTTGATATTATATACTTGGATCTTAGAAAGGCTTTTGATACTGTTGCACATGGAAGACTGCTGCACAAATTGGAGCAGTGTGGCATTGGAGGCAAGTTGCTGCTATGGATAAAGGGGTGGTTGAGGGGGAGAAGACAGAGAGTGGTAATCAATGGACACTGCTCATCGTGGACTAATGTTATTAGTGGAGTCCCTCAGGGTTCAGTATTGGGGCCTTTATTGTTTTCTGTATTTATAAATGATATTGATGATGGTATATCAGGCTTAATGTCCAAGTTTGCAGACGATACAAAGGTTGGCAGGGTTGTCAAGGACACTACTGACACTATGCTGCTGCAACAGGATTTGGAAAGGTTGAGCAGATGGGCTTCGAGGTGGCAAATGAAGTTTAACATTGACAAATGTAAAGTACTACATATGGGAAACAGCAACCCCAGAGCAACGTATCAACTCTGTGGTACTACACTGACAGTGGTAGAGAATGAAAGGGACCTGGGGGTGGTGGTGCAGGTAGATATGAAGTTCTCTGAGCAGTGCAGACGAGCTGCAAGAGTAGCTCATGGTGTATTGTCAATGATATATAGAAATTTTTCTAGCAGGGATAAGGAGGTGATTATTCCCTTGTATAAGGCAATGGTCAGGCCACACCTAGAGTACTGTATACAGGCCTGGAGGCCTCATTTCAGGAAGGATGTAGAGCTGCTGGAACGAGTACAGAGAAGGGCAACTAGATTGGTGAATGGGACAAAGGGGTTCTCTTACGAAGAAAGGCTTAAGTTTTGCAAATTACAGTGTCTGGAAACTAGGCACCAGCGGGGTGATCTGATAGAGGTGTACAAAGCCTTGAATGGTTTGAGCATGCTCAATGCTGATGGGATTCTTCCTCTAGCTCAGAAAAATCACCTGAGAGGGCATAAATTCAAATTGAGGAAAGACAGATGTAGGATAGATGTGCGGAAATTTGCCTTTACCCAGCGGGTGGTTGGTGGGTGGAACAGACTTCCATCCCTTGTCGTGGAAGTTGATAGCCTAAATAAGTTTAAGGCTCAGCTGGACAGGTATTTCGAACGAACAGAGGGGTGAAGTGGAAGTGGTTATTTTTATTTATTTATGTTACTTTTTTTTTTTTTTTTTTTTTTTTTGGCTGATGCTGCATAAGCTTGCTTTCTTGCATCAAATGCCTCTACTAATGCTAATGCTAACTCTGTGGTACTACACTGACAGTGGTAGAGAATGAAAGGGACCCGGGGGTGGTTGTGCAGGCAGAGATGAAGTTCTCTGAGCATTGCAGACAGGCTGCAAGAGTAGCTCATGGTGTATTGTCAATGATATATAGGAATTTTTCTAGCAGGGATAAGGAGGTGATTATTCCCTTGTATAAGGCAATGGTCAGACCACATCTAGAGTACTGTATACAGGCCTGGAGGCCTCATTTCAAGAAGGATGTAGAGCTGCTGGAACGAGTACAGAGAAGGGCAACAAGATTAGTGAATGGAACAAAGGGGTGCTCTTACGAAGAAAGGCTTAAGTTTTGCAAATTACAGTGTCTGGAGACTAGGCACCAGCGAGGTGATCTGATAGAGGTGTATAAAGTCTTGAATGGTTTGAGCATGCTCAATGCTGATGGGATTCTTCCTCTTGCTCAGAATAATCACCTGAGAGGGCATAAATTCAAATTGAGGAAAGACAGATGTAGGATAAATGTGCAGAAATTTGCCTTTAGCCAGCGGGTGGTTGGTTGGTGGAACAGACTTCCATCCCTTGTCGTGGAAGTTGATAGCCTAAATAAGTTTAAGGCTCAGCTGGACAGGTATTTCGAATGAACGGATGGGTGAAGTTGGAAGTGGTTATTTTTTTATTTATTTATTTATTTATTTTTTTTTTGGCTGATGCTGCATAAGCTTGCTTTCTTGCATCAAATGCCTCTGCTAATGCTAATGCTAAAGTTGTTTTGATTTATTAGAACCATCTATTTGGCCTTATGAAGAACTAACTTCACCATGGATATCTGGTTAATAAAAAATTGTACCATTTAAGTGAAATTTTAAAATATGAAATTGATTTGAACAATTTTTGGGATTTTGTATTTAATTATGTAGAATCAAAAAATGTTTCAAGTATTCAAAAATCTAAAAAGATAGGTAGCATTATTGCAATGAGTAGTGTTGAAGCTGAAAGAGGTTTCAGTTTAATGAACATAATTTGTACTTGGGTGAGAAGTAGTTTAACAATAGATCACATATTGGATTTAATGACGATAATTTTATTGGGAGAAGAGTTAGTAGATTGGGATGCAACTCCATGTTTTGTCAAATCATGGTTGAATTGCAACCATAGATTGACTATGGATACAAGAGCTCGGCAAAAGTCAACGAAAACATTTTGTGAGAATCAATTGACTAAATATGGAAATTACAATAAAAAATTGAAGATTTTATTATCGTTTGAAATTTTGTATTACTAATTGTTATAAATCAATAAAACTTAAAATAGTTTTGTTTTGTTTTGTTTTTTTAGCTAGCCGGTTAAAATTTTACCAGCACACTCTTGCATATCACGCTTGATGTCCAAGTTTGCAGATGATACAAAGGCTGTCCAAGTGGTTAATGACAGGAATGACTGTATGCTACTGCAACAGAATCTAGAAAAGTTAGGTGATGGGCTGAGAAATGGCAACTGAACTTTAACATTAATAAATGCAAAGTACTGCATATGGGTAGCAGTAACTCCAGAGTAACGTACCAACTGTATGATACTACACTCAGGCTGCCAGGACAGTTCATGGGGTTTTGTCAATGATATACAGGAATTTTGCTAGCAGGGATGAGGAGGTGATTATCTCATTGTATAAGACAATGGTCAGGTGCCATCTTGAGTACTGCATACAGGTCTGGAGGCCTCATGTTAGGAAAGATGTTGAGCTGCTAGAATAAGTACAGAGAAGGGCAACAAGATTGGAGAGTGGAACAATGGGGTGTTCTTACCAAGGAAGCATCTGGAGACTAAGCACCTGTGAGGTTATCTGATTGAGGCATTTAAGGCTCAGACCACATAAGAAGAGGCACAAATTCAAACTAAGGAAGAACGGCTGCAGAATAGATGGTGGAAGGCTTGCCTTTAACCAGTGGGTGGTTGATTGCTGGAACAAACTTACATCTGTTGTTGTTGTGGACGTTGATAGTTTAAATAAATTCAAGGCAGAACTAGACAAACTATTGGAGAGAATGAATAGGTGCCATAATTATGTCATAATTAGCCATAATTATGAGAGCTTCTTTGGACTCAGGGGAGGTACCCATGGACTGGAGATGTCAAATGCGACCCCAATTCACAAAATAGAATCAAAGGCTGACACAAGTAATTATAGACCTGTTAGTTTAACTTCTGTTCCAGGAAAATTAATGGAGGCACTGGTTAAAGAAGCACTGCAGGATCATCTAGACAGGACTTCAGTTATAGCTCGTACACAGCATGGTTTTGTTAAGGGAAAGTCTTGCCTGACCAATTTGATTGGATACAATGATGCAGTCACAAAAGAACTGGATTCAGGGAATAACTTTGATATTATTTATTTGGATCTTAGAAAGGCTTTTGATACTGTTGCACAAATGGGAGCAGTGTGGCATTGGAGGCAAATTGCTGCTATGGATAAAGGAATGGTCGAGGGGGAGAAGACAGAGAATGGTAATCAATGGACACTGCTCATCGTGGACTAATGTTATTAGTGGAGTCCCTCGGGGTTCAGTGTTGGGTCCATTATTGTTTTCTATATTTATAAATGATATTGATGATGGTATATCAAGCTTAATGACCAAGTTTGCAGAGTTGTTAAGGTAAAATTAAAGTCCAAGTTGGCAGGGTTGTTAAGGACACTACTGACGCTATGCTGCTGCAACAGGATCTGGAAAGGTTGAGCAGATGGGCTGAGAGGTGGCAAATGAAGTTTAAGATTTACAAATGTAAAGTACTACATATGAGAAACAGTAACCCCAGAGCAACATATCAACTCTATGGTACTACACTGACAGTGGCAGAGAATGAAAAGGACCTGGGGATAATTGTGCAGGCAGATATGAAGTTCTCGGACATTGCAGATAGGCTGCAAGAGTAGCTCATGGTGTCTTGTCAATGATGTACAGGAATTTTTCTAGCAGGGATAAGGAGGTGATTATTCCCTTGTATAAGGCAATGGTCAGGCCACACCTTGACTACTGTATACAGGTCTGGAGGCCTCATTTCAAGAAGGATGTAGAGCTGCTGGAACGAGTACAGAGAAGGGCAACAAGATTAGTGAATTGAACAAAGGGTTGCTCTTAGGAAGAAAGGCTTAAGTTTTGCAAATTACAGTGGCGGGAGACTAGGCACCGGCGAGGTGATCTGATAGAGGTATATAAAGCTTTGAATGGTTTGAGCATGCTTAATGCGGATGGGATTCTTTCTCTTGCTCAGAATAATCACCTGAGAGGGCATAAATTCAAATTGAGGAAAGACATGTAGGATAGATGTGCGTGCGGAAATTTGCCTTTAGCCAGCGGGTAGTTGGTTGGCGGAACAGACTTCCATCCCTTGTTGTGGAAGTTGATAGTCTAAATAAATTTAAGTCTCAGCTGGACAGGTATTTCGAAAGAACAGACGGGTGAAATGGGAGTGGTTTTTTTTTTTTTTTTTTTTTGGCTGATGCTGCATAAGCTTGCTTTCTTGCAGCATGTGCCTCTGCTAATGCTAAAAGGTGTGTTTTTTTTGGCCGATGCTGTATAAGCTTGCATCATTTTTCACAGCTAACTGCCTCAGGAGCATTGAATTCACTTTAAATTTGTACATGTAGTTTATCATGTGCACAGTACATACGATTTTATTGTGTTAATATTACTGTTCAGTTCAAAAATGATTTCATTAATTCAAATACTTTTGATTGGGAAAATTTTCATAAGTCATTTGGATATTCTCAGCAGATGTTTTAGTTCAGGCAATGACTTTTGAGGTTTGCTATGTGTGGAACTTTATTGACTTACTCAGCATTTTCTGTAGTGCTGTTTAAAACTTTGTCTACGACTTCTAAGAAGATCAAATATCTTCCAGTTACTTTCAGATTGCTTAATTTTTTTGCAAATTCTTGGTTTAGCAGATAGTGAAGTAGAGTCAATGTTTTGGCAGTTCTCTATAAATAAGCATCACAATATAAAGTTTGTATAGAAGTTTTACTATTAAAGTTCTTTTTGCTTTATCTAATCACTGCATCTATAAATTAATGGGAGTCTGTAAACAAAAGATTTAATAATATTCAGTTTAAAAAGTATAAAGTACCTTATGACTCACCTGTATATCTTCCTTGTGTGAGCTTTGTATAATCATTTCATCTCTTCTCCTCTATTTATATTTTTCAGATTCAGCAAGGAAAATAAACCATTTTTACTATCCAGTTAAATATGGAAAAGAGAAGCAAACAGGGAATAAAGATAACTACTGGCAAGTAACAATTATCAGCAGTTTCAGCTCAAATTAACAATCTAAAAATGTCTGTTATTGAAAATGGGACTGATGTGTTTCAAGAAAAAACTACGCCACACAAAATAAGAGAATCACAAGAAAATTCAGGGCTTCAGGTTAAAATTCTATATCCGTTTTCAAAAGCTAATTTGATTGACACAGGAAGAGAAGACTGCATTGCACTTTCAGAATCAAGTAACTCAAGAACCCAAGTAACCAAAGAACCTAAGAATGTAACCAATGTAACCAAAAAAAAAAAGCCTCGTTTAAAAGTCTCTTGCAAAATTTGTGGCAAGACATTGGCACACTCACGTCGTCTAAAACTACATTTAAGAATTCATACTCAGGAGAAACCCTTCCTTTGTGAAATATGTAGCAAGGCATTTTCAAGAAACGATACACTTAAAACACACTTATTAATTCACACTCCTCAGGAGAAACTGTTCTGTTGTGAAATATGCGGGAAGGCATTTTCAACATCAACTAGTCTAAGACAACATTTAAAAGTGCATACTCAAGAGAAATTGTTCTGTTGTGAAGTATGTGGCAAATCATTTGCAAGATCGGATTACCTGAAGGGACATTTAATTGTTCATTCTGAGGAAAAACCCTTTGCTTGTGAAATATGTGGTAAGGTATTTTCACGATCCAGATGTCTGAAAGATCATTTAGTTGTTCATACTCAGGAGAAACGTTTCCCTTGTAAAATATGTGGGAGGCCATTTTCCCAATTAAGTGGCATGAAACAACATTTATATGTTCACACTCAGGAGAAACCTCATGCTTGTAAAATATGTGGCAAAGCATTTTCACACACAGGCTCTCTGAAAAGACATTTATTAATTCACGCTGTACGGAAACCATTTCCTTGTGAAAAATGTGACAAGGCATTTTCAAGATCAGACAGTCTGAAAAAACATTTATTAGCTCACTCTGAATAGAGATCCTTTCCTTGTGAAATATGTTGGAAGATTATTTCTGAAATGAGGTAGTTAAAAAACTAAATAATAAATAATTTTCTTACAAACCAATGGAAGACCATTCTTATGTTGAATGTGTAAACTGCATAGAAAACATTCACACTTATTACAAGTGGACAGATTGAACAACAACAGTTTTAAACTTAATGTCACAGTCCTGAATTAGAATATGACAAGAGCTGACTGTGGATATTATATTTTATTTTAAAGGAATTCTCACCAGACACTGCTTTAGAATGTAAGTATTTTTTACAAACAGAAAAAATTGTTACCTTAATTGAATTGCCGTGTTGCTAACCTCAAAAGAACTGACCACAGTTTTTCAGTGCACATTCAGCAAGATTCTAATTTTAAGGTGAGTGATAATATTTTGAGCTTGAGGAAATTGAGTTTTCAGATGGAGTTGAAGATTTTTCTCTATTTTGAAATCAATCTTCAAATTTCCAATAGAAGACACGATCCATACTCTGAGTTTGCTAGACACTATATAACAAAAGTTGTATACTGATCCACATTTTATATTCAATTCTAAGTTGTTTACAAAATTTAGAGATCCATTGCATTCTTTTGATTTATTATATATTGTTCTTCCAATAAGGTAAAGGTAAACTGCAGCTATTATCAATCCACTATAGAATGGAAGCCTCCTCAACAATTCATGTTGAGGGAAATGGACCATAATTTGCCACGCTGGTCCAGTGTGGGTTGGCAGATCAACTGTAGTTAGCAGTCAGAGGCTTGAAACCCAGTCTACTCAAAAGCATGTGCCCACACCACTTGGCTGTGGAGCACATGTTTTTTGAGTAGACTGGAATTCAAGCCCCTGACTGCTATATACGGTCGATCCGCCAACTCACAATGGACCAGTGTGGCAGATTATGGTCCATTTTCCTCAATATGAATTGTTGAGGAGGCTGCAGTGAATTGATAATGGCATTCCTCTGATCCTTGCAGAAGAAATGAGTCAATAATCATTTTCTGAATAATCGCATTGGCATATGTAAGTAACTTTTTAATTGCAAGTTTTTGCTTTCCAAGTAGCATTTTCTGATATTAATCAAATTCTGTTGTATCTTTCATTTCAGTCAAACTGTATATCATATGAATATTTAAATTAGTTTTTTTAAGAAAAGGCATAGAACGTAGTACCACCGCTTCAACAACTGTGATGTAAATACACCCTGTTATGAGTGTTCGGGTTAGAGTAATTAGCTAAGGTATTATTTGAAGATACAGTAGTTATTTATAATTTGCACTTAAAAGGAGACAGTGCTCTTGTGTGGCAACGTGTTTCATTTCAGTCATGTGCTGTTGACTATAGTTTGCCATTCAGACCTTGAAATGAGCTGAAGTGATTTTTTGGCACCATCAACAAGAAAGAAATCCCTTTGAGGGCAACATTTGTTTTCATTTTGTTATTTAATTATGTTATTTATTTAAGCTGGATCCGATAAAATACTGTCCAGTAAGCACCATATATGCATTTCTTATTGTTGGCAGTCACAATATGACGTGATATCTGTAAGCCATCACATTCTGTAGATAGAGAAAGGAAGAGAAAATTCAGCCCAAATATAACAAAACTGGCCTATATGACAAACAGCCTAAACCTAATAATAAGTGACACAAACCCAGGTGCCTTTTGATTGCAACCCATGTATAATTGAATAATAATCTCTTGTTCCTCACAAAATTACTGTATATCATAGATCAGGATGGCAAAGCAATGGCACACATAAGTAAATATATAGGCATGTGGCTAATCACAAATAGTTTATATCATAAAAATGTGCACATTGTCTGTTGCAACTGTTAATGAAACTATAAGTGTAATTATGTGCAGAATTATATAGAAATGAAATTTTTATTAGAAACTGTTTTAGAGGCTTCCATACACCCTAATGGTAGTTCAAAAACAATCACATCACCACACCGTAAATAACTGTAGAAACAGGAAAATTCTCATTAAACCTTTCAATATTCCCACCACATAAATCAGTCAGCTGTTCCATCAGTATCACTCCGTTGAGTCAAAAAGAACTCAGTTTATTGATGAATAAGAAATCTTAATATATTTGAAATGGAAATCCTAAATTTAAATATTCTGTTAATGTGAATGAAATACATGGACTGTCAGCTACTTTGATTGATTTTGCTACATGTATTATATTTATATCAAATATGTCTTGTCGAAAATAATCATTTCATAAAATATAGCGTTGATTTTTCATTATGGACATTATTTTTCCATAAGGAAATTATTATTACATTTACAAAAGCAAATGTAAATAATAAGATTTAATATGTAAATCTTGACTAATAAATTAGCAATTTAGAAAACAGCATAATATAAATTTATTTATAAAGATTTTTCAGAATCACAAAATATGTCATTATCCTATCTCCAGTGGGCTTCAGATCAATTATTGGAGTCATACTTAAAAATTGAAACAGCTAAATGTACAGAATAGATCTTTAGAGATTCTAAAATTGAAACAGCTAAATGTACAGAATAGATCTTTAGAGATTCTAAAATTTAATGCTACAATAACAGTTACTAGAATATGCTATTTTTTTTAATGATTTTAATAACTCGTCTCTCTTTAGCTTTGGAAGTAAACAAACTCAGCAAATAAACACACTGAAAACTTAGTTCACAAACTAAGTTTTCGAACTATACTTTTTTGTAACTTCTCTATCATTCATTTTAGTAAGTTGCATTGGATAAGCTTGAGCTCTGAAGAATTACTTGACTTTCTCTTAAATTTACTAAGTGATAATGTTCAAAGTTCATCCTAGATGGATGCCATATGGACTGATGACAGAGAAGAAGATTGCATCAGATGCTTACAAATTGTCAGGAGACACAATCTTTCTGTAACTATGACTTAGCCTGTAATAAACTCATTCAGGATTTTTCGCATACTAAGATAGATTAGAGTAGTAGTATTGACAAGATGATGTAAAGAATCAAAGCGTATACAGAACCAGCAATAAATAAAATAAAAAAATTCATTTGCCCATTCCTTCCAGTAATTTGTCCAATCTTCTCTTGAACTTATTCAAACTACTCACTTCCAAAAACACTAGCAAAGGTTTATTCCAAGAATTGAATACTTTTTAGAAGAATTCAAATTTCTTCCCAGCTTTTGTGCAGCCATCCTTTTCCCAATTTAAATATGTTCCGCTCTTGTCATTATGAACCCAGATAGAGTACAGATACTATTAGCATTAGTAGAGGCACGTGATGCAAGAAAGCAAGCTTATACAGCATCAGCCAAAAAAAAAAAAAAAAAACCCTTCCCATTTCACCGATCCATTCATTCCAAATGTTTGTTTAGTTCGGCCTTGAATTTATTTAAGCTATCAGCTTCCACAACAACAGATGAGAGTTTGTTCCAGCAATCAGTTACCCGCTGGGTAAAGGCAAACTTCCACACATCTATTCTACCTTTCCTCAGTTTGAATCTATGTCCCCTCAGGTTTGTAATCTGAGCAAGAGGAAGAATCCCCTCAGCATTAAGCCTGCTCAATCCATTCAAGGCCTTATACACCTCAATCAGATTGCCTCACAGGTGCCTAGTCTCCAGAAGCTGCAATTTGCAGAACTTAAGCGTTTCTTCATAAGAGCACCCCTTTGTTCCCTTCACTAGACTTATTGCTCTTCTCTGTACTCTTTCTAGCAACTCTACATCCCTCTTAAAAGGATGTAGAGTTGCTAGAGGATGTAGAGGCTTCCAGTCCTGTATGCAGTACTCAAGGTGTGGCCTGACCATTGCCTTATACAAGGGAATAATCATCTCCTTACCCCTGCTTGCAATATTCCTGTATATCATTCACAAGACCCCATGGCCTACTCTGGTAGCCTGTCTGCACAATTACCCCAACGTCTCTTTCATTCTCCACTACCCTGAGTGTAGTACCACACAGTTGGTATGTTTCTCTTGGGTTACTGCTACCCATATGGAATATTCTGCATTATGTTCAACTTCAGTTGCCACTTCTCAGCCCATCTGCTTAACTTTTTTAGATCCTGTTGCAGTAGCATACTGTCTTTACTGTCATTAACAATCCTGCCAACCTTTGTATCGTGTGCAAACTTGGACATTAAGCCTGATATACCTTCATCGATATCATTGATAAATACACAAAACAACAATGGGTCCAGCACCGAACCCTAGGGGACTGCTTTAATAACATTAGTCCACGTAGAGCAGTGTCCATTTATTATCACTCCCTGCCATCTCCCACTCAACTGTCCATTTATCCATTGCAGTAACTTGCCCTTAATGCCATACTGCTCCAATTTCTACAGCAGTCTTCCATGTGCAACAGTATAAAATGCTTGAAATCCAAGTATATGATATCAAAATTATTTTTGCATCCAGTTTCTTTGACCACATTATAGTATCCAATCAAATTGGTCAGACAAGAGTTCCACTTAACAAACCCATGCTGTGTCTGAACTGTTGCTGCTGTCTTGGCTAGGTGATCCTGTATCACCTTTTTAACCAGAGATTCCATTATTTTTCCCATTATTTTAATTATTTGTGTCACCCTCCGTGAATTGGGAATACATTTGCAGATCTCCAGTCCATAGGAACCTCCCTGGACTCTAAGCATGCTCTCATAATTATGGCTAAGGGTTTGCTTACTTCCCTTGCTGCCTCCTTCATTATAACTGGATAGATTCCATCTGCTCCTGATGCCTTTTTTATCTTTAACTTCAACAATTTCTTGTCCAATTTGCTTTCAGTGTTTACAAAATCACTTATCTCCCTGTTAGAATTTGATAAACTTCTGATATTCCCCTCCTTGAATAATACCTCATGTGTGAATGTAAATGCAAAATACTCATTCGGTTTATCAGCTACTTGAGCAGGATCATCAATAGTCAAACCGTCTATGTTAAGTGGACTAATCTGATTAATCCTCTTCCTTCTAGAGTTTACATAAGTAGAGAACACTTTTCTGTTTTTCTTTGCATGTTTTGCCAAAGATTTCTCATAATTTGCCTTTGCCTGCCTAACCTCCTTTGTTACTTGATTATAGACTAGCTTATATCTGCTGTAGGTTTCTCTGTTGACTGATAATTATATGCATCCCATGCATTTTTCTTTTCTGCCACAAGCCTCATTAATTTATCCGACATCCATTTAGGCTTGAACCCTGAATAGTATTTCTTAGTTGGTATGAAAAGCCTAGGAGCCTCCAAGATTAAGTCTCTGAAGTCTTCCCATTTAAAATTCACTGCTGCACCATATAGCTAATAATAATAATAAGTTAAAATCTCTCCATTACAAGAGATTCTGATTTATTGGCTCATTCTATTTCTCTGCACAACTGTTCATTGTATTCATCAGAGTCATTAGGCCTATAACATACTCCTAATCTCGTTTTCCCTTTCCCAGTGTTTATGTCACACCAAACAGATTCAACATTGCACTGTCCACCCGTGTCAACCGGATGCACTTCCTTAGATTTTATATGTTTCTTAACCAAGAGCATAACCCCTCCTCCCTTCCTACTCTGGCTGTCCTTTCTGTACACATTTTACTCCCCAAATTCCAATTCTGCACTGCTTATATCTGTGTTACACCACGTCTCTGATATCCCAACAATATCTGCCTTTTATATCTTGATCAGCACTTCAAATTCATCAATTTTATTTACAATACTCCTAGCATTGGTGTACATGCAAGTATACATGCACATGTTTCTACTCTTAGTTACCCTAACACAGCCCATGTATTTATTTATTCCACTATGACTCCAACAGTCCTGGAAATCTCCATTGCCTTGCTTTCCATGTTGATGCTCATTCTAATAGAAGCAGAGCAAGAATCACTTTTGGCTCTGCCTGCAGCCACTGTTAATCTTTTAGTCTGTGTATCCCCTAAGCCAGCAGTTTTCCGACCGACCTAACACAGCCTCGATAGCATCAGCAAATATTCTTGCACCCTTTCTATTTAAGTGTATCCCATCCCTATAGAAGCAGTCTCTCATGTTAGCAAGCACAGACCACGCTGAAAAATATTCTACCCCTGTGTGCCTTGCACAATCTCTCCAGGGCCGAATTGATTGACAAGGCTCTCATCATATACTCCCTCCTGTCATGTCTGGGCAGAATTGCAGACACTTTAAAATTTAACTCTAACTCGCGACTTTTTTCCAGCATTGACCTGTACTTGTTAAGCAGATCTGTAGATCTCTTACTCTTAAAGACATTAATGCCAACGTGTACAACAATATCACTTTTTGTGCCCTTAAAAGCTCCCTACTACATCATCAACTTTTGCCCCTGGTAAACATACTGTGGTTCTTTTGTCCCTGGCAGACATACTCATCTTCCAGAACATTGTATTGTATTGTATATATATAAATATCGGAGGGTGGCACCCAGACACATGTCTGTCTCCACCTATAATTTTGTATCCATTAGTACTACTACTACAAATAGGCCTGCAGTGTAATGTGTTGTTTATGTTGTTGGTAACAGGTCACTCTCCACCAGGAAGGAGACACAACATAGGCCAGCTACCTGGTGCCCGCCCCTAACACATGCAGCCAGACCTGGTTCTAATATTTCGTCTGTGCTTATTGCACTAAAAATCATGCACCCACCAGAGATAGTGCAATACTGGTGGTTGCCATTATTCCCACTCCCAGACTCTCCACACCTGGAAGCACAAGAGATAAATAAAACTGGCACCAGAGATACACAAAACTGGCAGATGATGTAATCCCACTCCCAATCTACTCTGATCAGGAGCCAGCAAAAAAAAAGGCAGTCACCAGAAATAAACAAAACTGGCAGATGCAGTAATCCCACTCCCAGTCTACTCTGATCAGGAGCCAGCAAACAAACATGGAAAAAAATAAATAAAAATATAGTAATAAAATTGGAAAAAATAATAAAATAAATAACCCCCCCCCCTAAAAAATGTACAGTTAAATTAGCATTGGTAACAACTGAAAGCAATCTCTTACTAAAGACCTTTCTACAATATTCTTGAAAAACAATGAAATGTTCCTCAGAGTTTAGCCAAACAGACTCAATAGTCTTCCAACTACAGATTTATCGGTGTCCCCCAGAATTCATCGTATAACAGGCAACTATGATCCCAAGTTTCACACCTACCACAAACACAAAATGGATGATCCTCTAGGCCAAATTGGAACAGCTTACTTAGAGACCCATGCCCAGTAATCAAGTACAAGGCCTCCATAGAAGGATAGAACCATTTATTTTATTTATTATTACAATTAAATCCCACATTCGGAATAAACAGATAAGTTGTTCTCCCAGTCAGGCCGAGTCCCATCGAGTTTGACAAATTTCATTTAATTTCTGAGTAATATTTTTTTTCCCTGTTTAATTCCAACAGTCAAGTCATTTGCAATGCCCATAAAAGATATCTGCTTTCCTTTGTGCAAAAAAAATAACTGAAAGCTCTGTATTACACCAAATCCAACAGAAGAGCTCCTTCAATTACTTGCAGAGCATTTGTTGACACTTTTTTACTTTTTACATACCTTCAGTATTGTCTGTAACATGATTCTTTGAATGGAAAGTAATTTCTGTTTGAATTTCACCTTACCTATGTTGGGATACCAAATTGATGCCCCCATAATACTACTGCTGGGAGGAATATGACCTTATAATACAGATGATTTAATACAGGCTTGTCTAACCCCCAATCTTTCCTAGTTATCCTCACAATAGAGGCTGTTTAATTTTTAATCTTATTCCTTAAATGTTCTAAATGGGGTAAATAACAATTTATCATCCAGGATTAAACCTAAATACTTAACCTCTGAGACAAGGGGTATCTGTTTGTTATTTATGTGCAGACGAGGTGGTCGATTATAGTCTAACTTCCCCCGTAGCAACATCATGACTGTTTTACTCAGGGAAATTTTCAATTTATTTAAAGATGCCAACTTCTCAAGATTGTTTACTATTAATTGTAGTCTACCCTCTATCTCAGTTTGAGATTTGCCTGGCACACACAGAACCAAATCGTCTGCATAAGCTACTTTATGACAAAAAGTAAAATCCTTTTGAGTCATTGCTTTAAGACAATTTCGAAAATATGAGTCCCAAGACACCCTTGCGGGTAGGCCCCATGGTGTTACCATGCCTGTAAGTAAGATGCCGTGATCTGACAAATCTTCTACCAGCAAGGTAACTCTTAATAAACTTTGTATAACAAGTCTGGGGCATGACAAACTTCTTATGGAGTAAATGACACTTTGATACTATGCAATATCAAATGACTCTTCCAGAGCAACGAATAAAGCCATTGGATATAAATTTCAGTAGAATTCTGCTTGTAACTAACCAAGTCATTTATAGCGTCCTCTGTAGAACATTTCTTTTTAAAACCGTATTGATAATAAAAATTCAACTGTCTATCACTAAACAGCTTTCCAGCCATAATACGAGCCAACAACTTTTCCAGCCGAATGTGTAAAATCAGCCTCTCAAAAATCTTTTCTAGACTAGGCAATAATGATATCGGTCTATAAGCACGTTGATCAACCATTGGTTTACCAGGTTTATGAATTAACTTGATCAAAGCAAGCTTCCAAAACCCTGGAAATGTGTCTCAATTATACATTTATTAAACATATTTACCCAAATTTCAGGAAAAAACTCAGCAATTTTTTTGATTCAATTCTTTTCCAACAAATCAATTCCAGGGGTTTTGTTTATACAGGGTGTCTCAAAATATTGATACAAATGTTTAGGAGACGTAGGTAACATCTAAAGAAATGTGAATCGCATAGGAACCCATAACCGGAAACGTCACCGTAAGTCGGTACACGGCGTTGTTCAACAGTTCGCGAGAGGGAAAATTTCTGGTTTACTCAGTCAAGCAGTAGTCGCCGCACGAAGAGCATGCATCGATATACGAACTGTGAGCTGGCAGACATGCACCCAGTGTATGGATTAGCAGAGGGCCCACACGGTGTGCGCCCCCATGCGGCACAACATCGCTTCGCAATAAATGTGGGCAGGTATGGTCGGTGACTACTTAGTCGGCCCATACCTCTTACCATCCTGCATGAACTCCGCTAAATATCGGATCTTTCTTGAACAAGTTCCACCAGGGTTACTTGACGATGTTCCAGCAAATGTGAGACGCAATAATTGGTTACAACATGACGGGGTGCCTGCCCATTATGGAAGGTGTGTTCGTGACCATTTGAACAGGCGTTTTGGGCGTCGATGGATTGACCATGGTGGATCCGTTGCCTGGCCTCCACACTCACCTGATTTATCGACCCTTGATTTCTTTCTGCGGGGGAGGACCCTCAAATCTATTGTGTATGAATCACCTGTGGAGACAAATGAATCTCATGAGATTCGTCTGTGCTGCTGCTGCTGTCAAAGAAACTCCAGTTGTGTTCTACCGTGTCCGCCAATCCATGCTGCATTAGTGTCACTCATGCATCGCATCTCGTGGTGTATCCTTCGAGCATCTGTTGTAACATCATGAAATGCATCCATCTCGTACTCCAATGTTAATATGTCAAATAAATGTTTACCACTAATTACTGTCTTGTGTCATTTCTGCTTTTTGTGCCTCTGCTACTACTACTTTCCCGTGACGTTTCCGGTTATGGTTTTTTTTTTTTTATGTAAACCCAAAACATGAGAGGTATTAGAACCTATAGTACTTAGTACCGTGCTTCGGTTGGAGATTGAGAAGACGAAAGAAGATATTTGTTGACATTGGACTTGAAAATTAGACTGTAATTTTCAGGAAATACGTATGAAGGAAGGTTATTCCAGAAAACGGCAGTTGAATGAATCAACGAGGAAGATGAAAAGTTGGTTCTGTGTTTGAAGTTGAACAGTACATAGATGTTGGCTGGTGGCGGCACGTGTTCGGACTGTTTTAAAAGAGAGAGCGGGAATTATAGAAGCCAATTCAGAAGAACAGTGCCCATGGAAGTATCTATAGAAGAGGCATGCAGCAGAAACAGTACGTCGATGAGACAGCAAGTGGAGAGACTGTTAGAGATGAATCATTAATTAACCTAACTGCCCTCTTCTGAATGGAATCAAGAAGCCTGAGGGAGGTTTTGGGGGCACCACCCCAGATGTGGGAACAGTATTCCACGGCTGGGCGGATTTGCGATTTATACAGAATGAGCAGCTGTTTGGAAGAAAAGTAACGCTGGGAGCGAAAGAGAAAACCAAGTTTTTTAGATGCAGAGGAAGCAATATTTGTAATGTGCTAGTGCCAAGAGAGACCAAAAGTCAGGGTAATCCCCAAAAGAGAGATATCATTTTGCCTAGAAATCGGAGTGTCACTAAAGATAAGCATAGGAGCAGAAGAATCCTTTTTGCGAGATATAAGACAAGACTGAGTTTTAGAAGGGTTGAGATCAACTAAATTGTCTTTGCCCCACTGGAGAATTACCTGAAGATCGACATTTAAGGAATTGGTAGCAGATTTTCGAGAAGTTGAAGCTGATTGAGCAGGACAAGGTTTCTCAAAATGCAAAGTGGAATGCAATGTGCTATCATCGGCAAAACTATGGATAGGATTTCCAGTCAATTGAAGAAGGTCATTAATATACAAGAGGAAAAGAGTGGGAGAAAGAACTGAACCTTGGGAGACACCGGCATTAGTGGAGAAGGAAAAGAAGACAAGAAGTCTCGCAGGTCATCCCATTTTGCATTCTTGTAATGCCAAACAACATGAGGTTGGGAATAGCCATGAGATAAAGGTTCCACTGGAGAAGAGATAATCACGAAGTTGTGATCTGAAGTGCCTAAAGGACCTCTCACTCTGATCGTGTACTTAGAAGGGTTGTTTGTGAGAAAAAGATCAAGCGTATTGGCTGTATGATTAGGATTGTCCGGTATTCTTATAGGTAAATGAACAATCAGTGCAAGGTCATTAGTAATTGCAAAAGCCTCAGCATCTCGACCAGCTGGGTCGGTGTGACTAGAAAACGGAAGCCAGCTGGGGTTGTGAACATTAAAATCACCAAGGAAAATTACCTCATTGTTAGGAAAGTTGGACTGGAGAAAGTCAAGTTGCAAAGAGAGGAAGTCAAAGAGCTCCAAGTGATTAGAGGAGTTGGGAGAACGGTAGAGACAACAGATGAATTTGACACAATGAGGTAGAGAGATTTTAAGCCAGAGAAGATCAAAGAGAGGAGATTCCAAATTTCCAAGTCTCTGACAGGGAATATCAGAACGGACATATGCACAAGTACCACCTTTGAAGCGAAAGGAATCATACAGCGAATAATTTGGGCATCTGAGATGAGCAGTAGTTGAATCAACCGATAATTGAGATTCTGTCAGAAAAAATACATGGCGTTTGATGACTGCATGTCGAAATGGACATCGTTGAGATTAGAATTGAGACCACGTATATTTGTGAAATGAATTAGGAAGTGCTTGAACAGGCCTATGCGATTCACATCCCTTTAAATGTTACCTACCTCCCCTAAACGTTTGTTCCAATATTTTTGAGAAACCCTGTTTTAATACTACTACAAATTGATTTAACTTCATTAACAGTAAATAGCTCGAACTCAGAGGATCTGATATATCGACAATTCTGCTTTCAAATTACAGCCTGTTGCTCAGTATCTTCAAAACAACTATCAGTTAAGAATAATTTGTTAGTAATTATTATTATTATTATGAGCTGTATGGTGCAAGGAAGCCTGAGGCTTCCTTGCACCATATGAAAAATTTCTGAGTCACCCTGAGAGAGAGAGAGAGAGAAGTAGAAGGGAATCACCAAGAAAGAGAAGAATGATGATGTCCAGCTCAGGACCCTGGGTGTGCCAAGCCCATACTCACGAGATATGAGCCCAATCGTTTGTTTCCATATTAGGCTTCCAGAACAGCTCATGGGGTATTGTCAGTGATATACCGGAATTTTGATAGCTGGGATAAGCAGGTGATTATCTTTTGTATAAGGCAATGGTCAACCACACCTTGTGTACTGGATATATGTCTGGTTGCCTCATTTTATGAAGGATGTAGAGCTGCTGGAACGGGTACAGAGAAGGACAATGGAATTGGTGAGCGGAACAGAGTTGCTCTTACCAAGAAATGCTTAAGTTCTGCAAATTGCAGTTTCTGGAGACTAGGCATTTGCGAGGTAATCTAATTGAGGTGTATAAGGCCTTGAATGCTTTGAGCAAATTCCATGCTGATGAAATTATTCCTCAACTTACGCCCCTGAGATGGCACATCCCGGAAATCCCTTGAATTGAATTCAATTCGGGGAAAGACAGTTGTAGAACACATGTGCGGATATTTGCCTTTAACCTGTGGATGGTTAATTGATAGAACAAACTTCCATTTCTCGTGAATTAAATCAATTCAAGACATAGATAAATAAATTCAAGGAAGAAGTGGATAAACGTTTTGGGCGAATGGATCGGTTAAATCTGAATTTTTTTTTTTTTTTTTTTTTTTGGCTGATGCTGTATAAGCTTGATTTCATGCATCATATGCCTCTACTAATGCGAATAAGAAAAAGTATGATCTGATAAGGTAAGAATGCAGAATAACAGTTAGGCACATTGAGACAACATTCAACATCATCCATGAGCGAGCTCATGATATTGTCTTTAATCCATGCCAAAAAAAGGTGACATATCACTCATCATAAGATTCTTGCAGAACTAGCTTGGTCTTTAAACTTGTTTTGTTTTTTCAGCTATCAAGTTTTACACTGAACAGATAATGAAATGGTCTTAATTTTTAGAACAGAACAATCTTGCCTTGGAAACGAATTTCCCTGGTATTGCTCTCCTTTCAAATATCAGGGTGATAATTTAAACCGCGGACTAGTGCAAGATTTTATGCAGTGGCGTAGCCAGGTTATGGTCAGCAGGTACATTGCATCCCCTGATGCCGAAATCTGGTAATGTGATGCCTTTTAGCATTAGGCAATTGGCACATATTTTTGTGACTGTATCTGCTGACAAAAAATCCTGGCCACGCCACTGATTTTATGTTTACTGCACGAACGTTCCATAACTGTTTGGCTGATGCTATATACGCTTGCTTTCTTGCATCATGTGCCTTTGCTAATGCTAACTGCCGCTAACCCCACGGGCTCACATCTGGTGAGTATGGGCTTGGCACACCCAGGGTCCTAAGCTGGATGTCATCATTCTTCTCTTTCTTGATGATTCCCTTCTACTTCTGACTCTCTCTCTCTCTCTCTCTCCCCCCACCCTCTCTCTCTCTCTCTCTCTCTGTCTCTCAGGGTAACTCGAAAATTTTTTTTAGCTGGTGTATCATAAACCTCAGGCGTCCTTGCCCCTATGGCTAATAATAATAATAATAACACATCTTTTGATGTATATGGAATTAAACTAAGGCATCACTATTAGATCAATGCATATATTGTATAATAGTCATCCTGGCATGAAACTACGTATCCAATAGAAATCGATCTCCCATCTTAGAGAGCCGCACCTTATGCATATTAAGAGCATTAGCATTAATAGTAGCAAATGATGACATTTTCATCCTATCCAATAGTTTGTTTGGTTCTTCCTTGAATTTATTCAAGCTATCAACTTTCACAACAATAGATGAAAGTTTGTTCCAGCGATCAACCACCCACTGGCTAAAGTCAAACTTCTGCACATCTATTCTGCAACCATCCTTTCTCAATTTGCATTGGTGTACCCTTACGTGTGTAGTCTGATCAAGAGTAAAATGACATCAGCATTGAGCTTGCTTAATCCATTTCAAGCCTTGAAGGTCTCAATCTGATCACCTCGCAGGTTCTCAGTCTCCAGACCCTGCCATTTGCAGACTGAATCGTCCTTGGCAAGAGCACCCCTTCATTACCCTCACCAATCTCGTTGTCCTTTTCTGTACTGGTTCCAGCAGCTCCACATTCTTCTTAAAATTAGGCCTCCAGACCTCTATGCAGTACTCAAGATATGGCCTGATCGTTGCGCTATACAACAGAATATTCATCTTCTTATCCTTGCGAGCAAAATTCTTATATATCACTGACAAACCCCCATGGCTGGCAGTCTGCATTGCTCAGAGAAAATCATATCTGACTGCACAATTAACCCGAGGTGTTTTTCTCATTTTCCACTGTCCTGAATGTAGTTCCACACGATTGGTTACTCTGGGGTTACTGCTACCCAGTACTTGGCATTTGTCATTGTTAAAATTTAGTAGCCGTTTCTCAGGCTAGCTGCATAACTTTTCTGAATCCTGCTAAAGTAGCATATTGTCATTCCTGTCATTAACCACCCTTACGAACTTTGTAGAATCTTAAATCTTCATGTAGAAAACAACAATTGGCACAACACCGAATCCTAAGAGACGCCACTAATATCATCAGTCTACGAAGAGCGATGTCCATTGATTACCACTCTCTCAGCAATCCCTTTATCAGAGCAGCAAGTTCCCCTTAATGCTGCACTGCTCCAATTTTTGTGCAGTCTTTTTTGTGCAACAATAACAAAAGCTTTTCTGAAATTGAATAATATGGTTCAAAAGTAAATTTTGCATCCTGTTCTTTGTAACTGTATCATAGTGTCCAATCAAATTGTTCTGACAACATTTTCTCTTAATAAACCCATGCTGTGTCAGAAGTATAATTGCAACATGGTTAAGATGGTCGTGCAGTCTTCTTTTACCCGTGGCTCCATTATTATCCCTGGAGCAGGAGTTAAATTAACAGGCCTGTAATTACTCATATCACCCTTTGTGAATTTGGAATACATTTGCACATCTCCAGTCTGTGGGGACCTCCCTTGATTTCAAGGATGCTCTTATAATTATGGCTTAGACTATACGCAGTCCCCATTAATATAATTGGATGAATTCCGTCCATCCCAGGTGCCTTTCTTATGTTTAACTTCAATTGTTTCTCTCCAATTTGCTCTCAGTTATAAAATCATTTAGCTCCCTGTTAGGTTTGATAAACTTTTCAAACGCTAACAGGGAGTCCCAACCTGTAGGGAAGTAAAGGAAGTAGTTCCTTTACTTCCCTCCAGAATTGCTCATGCGTGAATATAGATGCAATATGCTCATTTAGTTTGTCATTAAACTGAAAAGGCTCATCAACAGTCCAACCGTCTATATCAAGTGGACTAATTTGAGTCATCCCCCCTTACTTCTAGAGTTCACACAAGGAAAGAAGTCTTTGATGTTTTTTTTTGCATCATTTGATAAATATTTCTCACAATCTGCCTTTGCTTGGTTAACCTCCCTTGTGACTTAATTATAGACAAGTTTATGTCTACTATAGGCAGTGCATTGGGGGCCACGTTCAAAATGGGCCCCACTGCCCTCATGCCCGAAACAAAAAATACTTCGATAAGCCAAAACGTTATGACCACCTACCTAATATGACGTTTGTCCTCCACGTGCAACCAAAACAGCTCGTACCTGGCGAAGTATGGACGCTACAAGATTTTTAAATTTTTCTTGTGGTATCTGGTACCAAAACGTAACCAGCAGATCCTTTAACTCCTGTAAGGGCCATGGTTGAGATGCCGCAGATCAGAGTTGCTGTTCCAACACAAACTACAGATGTTCGATGGGACTGATATCTGTGAATTTGGAGGCCAGGAAAATACCTCGAAAGTCTTCCTCATGTTCCACGAAACAGTCTCGAACAATCTGGTTGGTGTGGCATGGCACATTATCCTGCTGAAAGACGGCACCTCCAGAGGGGAAGGCGGTTGCCATTAAAGAGTGTACCTGGTCAGCAATGATGTTTAAGTATTTCGTATGTTGAGGGTAGACGTCAGAGTGCCCGGCACATGGGATGACTGGACCCAGGGTATCTGAGCAGAACATCCCCAAAGCCTGACACCGCCTCCACCGGCTTGTTTTCGTTCCACGTTGTATCCATGCACCATCACTTCCACAGGTAAACGGCGCACACGTCCCCTGCCATCCACATGGTGCAACAGTAAACGTGATTCATCGGACCAGACGAACTTCTTCCAATCACTCAAGGTGCAGTTTCGGTGCTCGCGTGCCGATTGTAGGCGCTGTCGCTGGTGAACTGTAGTTAGCATGGGCACTAGGAGTGTCCTACGGCTACGCAGCCCTATTTTCAGCAGGGTTCGATGTACTGTGTGTTGTTACACATTATTACCGTCACCAGCATTCCAATTACTGGCGGGTTGCTCCACAGTTGCCCTTCTGTTGCCACGTACCATCCGGGAGAGCCTTGACCATCGATGAGCCGTGGTCGTCCAACACCTCGCCGGCGGTTCGTCGGTTTTCCCTCCTCGGACCACTTTCAGTAGGTACTAACCACGGCTGACTGTGAGTGAGCATCCCACCAGCCGTGCCGTTTCGGATGTGCTCTGAGTCTGCACTGGTAGCACGGTGGAATCGTCACCGTCCTCCCCATACCGGGTGGAAGAGGTCCGGGTTCGAATCCCGTCGGTGACGCGAGGAACTTTAATGGGCTTTTTTCACACGGTGGCTGAGTTAGTCGGTCTCAAGCGTAGATAGCAAGGTTTTTTTTACCCCAGAAACTGGGGTTTTTCGTCCAGTAAACAGACAAATCGACCATAGAACACACGCAATTAACAGACACAGGACACAGCACGGCAGATGAATTTAATTATTCGGGTGGTCTAAATATAATAGTTCGCGTTTTTTTTTTTTTTTTTTTTTTTGGATATGCTCTGACCCAGTCGTCTGGCCATTACAATTTGGCCTTTGTCAAACTCGCTTAGTGCGCTGCCTTTCCCATCTGAAGAACAAGAGTAATACTGATTAACGGAGCTCAGTATCAGGTGGTTTTTTATACCGTATCACAACCCGCGCACCCGCCGTAATTCACTTGCAGTTCCTTCGATTTGCATAACGGCTTGCTGGTCATAATGTTTTGGCTCATCGGTGTATATAATTGAGTAAAAATTTAAGTTTTTTAGTTATGTTTATGATAAAATTTACTGTCTACAAACGATAATTTTTTTCATGGCTGCTGCTTCTAGGGCAATTTTTAAGGATTTTTTTATTTTTATCAAAACAAATATCTTCAGGGGACCCACGCGAATCTTTGCATTACGACCTACTTTTTCTAGTTACGACACTGACCATAATCTTCTATGTCGCCTTAAAATTTATATGCATCCCATGCAAGTTGCTTTTCTGCCACGAGTCTCATTTGTTCATCTGACATCCATGTAGGCTTATACCCTGAAGAGTATTTCTTAGTTGCTATGAGAATCCTAGTAGCTTGTATGATTATTTCCTTGAATGGTTCTCATTTAGAACTTCCTGTTGGTAACACCATCAGTTGGTCCCACTCTATAGAATTTAAAAAGAGTCTGAGACCACCATAGTCACCTTTAAGAAAGAAAAAACTCTTCCCTTTGCCTTTTACAGTGATTAATGCATGAATAATCACTGCTGATATTCAGATCTAGAGTATTACTATCTCTCTCTTGTTGCCCCCATTCAACTCTATCGATATTTTGCTGGAAGAACTACCCGATACTTTGCTGGAAGAACTACCCGATACTTTGCTGGAAGAATACCCGATACTTTGCTGGAAGAACTACCCGATATTTTGCTGGAAGAATGGTAAAAATTGAACCTAACCGTACTAAAACACCTTATAGAATCCATGCTGCGCCGCACACTTGCTGTTATACGAAACAAAGGCGTCCCTATTCGATATGAATATAGTTTTATTATTATTATTATTTTTCATTTTGACTAGTGTGGGTAGGATGAATTGGCAGGTTCTAAACTTTGGATGTATAGTGTACTAATAAAATTTTCCTTCTGAGATGTAATGTTGGCATCTCATCTACAGGTAAGCTTTTATATGGGGAAGTTTTATTGGCTCCTAACTCAATTCTGAGAGCGTTGTGCTGAATAGGTTCAAGCCGCGCTTTTACACTCTTCCTGGTAGTCACAGACTGGGGCTTGGTCGTATCCAGGTATCATCGTAAGGGGGTATGACGACCAGGTTTTTGAGTGTTCGTTTTTTAGCTAGACCTATGAACACTTATACGCATGATTACGGGGCATAATCCCTTCCTGCTCTCCTGAATATGCACCTGGACTGGCGAACCAAAAACGTCTACTCGCATCTGATTAACGCTCGATAGACTGAGAAGGCCTTCCAGAAGAGACTTTTTAATTCATTATGTGACCATAATAATATGAAATAAATGTATAAACTAAGGTGAATATTTTTCTTAAAACATCAGACTATGCGTAAGATTCACTACTGAACGATTCGTGTCATTGCATCATGTTTTATTCCTAGTGAATTGCTGAAGTTGTTAAATTGACATCATTTTAATTGTATCGCATATTGTGAATACCTTCATAACTAGTTGCCATGGTATTGCACTTCCTCGATTAGGTAACGCTTCGCCGAGGGAGAGATCCACTATTACTCATTCTCGGTGGATAGCACCATCCAGACGACACCGTTTCAAGGCTTGTTGGCGCTCCTCAGTGGGCTGGTTTATACTATTGTACACTTGATGGTGTGCTGATGATGCTTAGTCTCATGCTTTGCATAAAGCATGAGACTGCGCATACCACCCTATGTGCCCTCTGGGTGGTGGTATCCACCCAGAAAATAAGTAACATTAGACTTCTCCATTGGTGAAGCGTTACTTATTCGAGGAAGTGAAATACCATGGCAATTCATTGTGAAGATATTCACAATATGATATACGTACAGTTAAAACGATGCCAATTTACCTACTTCGGCAGTTCACTATGAACTTCGTCGTATCCAGGTACCATCGTAAGGGGAGCATGACGACCATGGTTAAAGTCCATGGTGCAATGGCACTAACCTTTCACTAGTGAATCTTATGCGTAGTCGCATGCTTTATGCAAAATAATCACCTTAATTTATACTATTGCGCACTATCAAGTATCTCTTATATTGTGGAGTTATACTTCATAACTGGATTGTCACGAGTTCACTACAAGGGTACCTTCCCACCCACCGATGAGAAACAATAAGATTCGAATCGGTCACAAGGTGGAGCCTGATGTGGCCCGGAGTTTCCGCTAATAGGTAACAACAGTCTTCCCTACGCTTCCTGAGGAAGCGTTGCCTATTCGAGGAGTTTATTAGCGGTGTGAGTTGGATTAACTGTCCCTTTCATTCTTCTACATTTTTTCTTTTTTTCTTATTCTCCTACTATTACTTTCCTCTACTTTTTGATTTCTAAGTCTAATAGGGACATGCGGATAATAGAGCTATTATCTCACACAGATACAAATAAGCTTCGAAATGGGAGTTTGATGCTGCCCGAGTTACCGAATAGGTAACAACGGTGTTCCCTAATGGGGAAGTGTTGCCTATGCGAGGAATTTATGAGTGAGGAGTAACTGTCTCTTTCCTCTTTCGCCGGCATTTCTTCTTCTTCTTCATCCTCTCCTACTATCACTTTCCTCTACCTTTTTGCTTTCCTAAGTCTAATAGGCAGGGGTGTTCCTAGAATATGTGGTGCCCAGGTGCAAATTGAAATTTGGCAACCTCTTTAAAATTTCCTTCATATGTGTATGTAAGTTTCAGGTGTTCAGGCGCTCCTTGAACGTTGGAGCTAGGGTGTCGCCCTATTAGTAGAGGCGCGCCTCTGCTAATAGGGACAGATATGTGGATAACAGTTTTTTGATCCCATACCATTTTACAAACGGTGCCGGCTAGGTGGTGGTATCCGCCGATAATAAGTAACATTAGACTTCACCATCGGTGAAGCGTTACTTATTCGAGGAAATGTAATACCATGGCAACTCGTTGTGAACGTATTTACACTATGAGATACAATTAAAATTATGCCAATTTAACTACTTCGGCAGTTCACTACGAACAAAACATGGTGCAATGGCACTAACAGTTCACTAAAATGTATGAAATGACCACAAATAATATAAAATAAATGCACACTTTACAGCACATCAAAGGGGGCGCTGCTAGGCGGAGGAATTTCTTTTCTGCTGTTTCATATTTGCTTTTTAGTTTTCTATGGTTACCACGTAATTTCAGCTGAATATCACATTTAATGTCTTTTCTTCAACTACAGTCGGATACTTGAATCTCGTAAGTTATGTGTATACAGTGCTTCGATTATTTTTGTTTAGTAAAAGCAGTTGGTGGGTAATTGCGTTAAACTTTGGAATATGGCGCAGCATCCCATGGATCTTTGCACAGTGAATGAAGAGCTTCTCCTACTCGATGCTTTACTTGCACTGATTGGACGAGCCATTCCTCTTCATAACTTGGTATTCTGATTTTAAACTAGAGGAAAAAAACCGTAACAATAATTACCTTCTTTTGACTCTCGCTTGCTCAAAACAGGAAGATTTCATTCCCCCACCCCTGGTGCTGCTTTAAAATCGGAAAATGATTTTCACCACCTTTGCTGTTGGGTTTTAAATTTTCAATTGAGTGTCTAATCGCTGTGAAGAAAGCCATCGGTTAGGAGGAGGAGCTAGGCCAGCCCTTCTTTCTTGTCATTCCTTGAGCACTCCACAGAGAAGTAAGATATGTTACTACTCTGTGGAACACTATTCTAAAGATTAACCAGTACTTGAGATGAGTGGGTATGTGCTGTCTCTTAACGGTTGTATCCAAGGCTATGAGTGAAATAGAGGTCAGGTACACTTCTCAGGCTTGGATATTCGTGCAAAAGGGATTTATTATTTTGCGATTTAACTTTGCTTTTTAGCCTCCCAAATTGGAACTAAATTCCGATTACACTTACAAACTGACTTTTCCAGCCAAAGTTGCAACTTCTATTTGGAGCATGCGTATGATGTACTGAGATTTCTGGCCTTATGCAGCGAGGGTTTCGTTACTATCATCCCAAGTAAAACAATAAAATTTAACACTTGGGACATGGTGGTGCTTATTTTATTTTGCTTAACTTTGACTGACGCTAATAACTTGATGCGTGTTCCTGTCGTTTACGCGTGTGCGAACGTTAATCGGGTGTAGAGATAATACAACCCCTGGGGCTCACATCTGGTGAGTATGGGCTTGGCACACCCAGGGTCCTGAGCTGGATATCATCATTCTTCTCTTTCTCGGTGATTCCCTTCTACTTTTGACTCTCTCTCTCTCTCAGGGTTACTCGGGAACTTTTTTTTTTTTTTCCTGGTGCAGCATAAGCCTCAGGCTTCCTTGCATCATATGGATATTAATAATAATAATAATAATATTGAAACTATTTTAAAATGATGCTTTCTGAAAAGAAGGTTAATTTCCAGCTTTCGAATTTTGAAACTTATTGCAAAACATGGGTACTACCCCATACTTCGGCAAGAAAGAGAGGAGGCCAGTGTAGATACTTTCCACTCACTGCTTTCCCTCTCCTCGCCTGCACGTTACCGGGGGATGTCACGTAACGACATAATATGTCATAGCTGAATGAAGATAAAGAAAAGGCAAATTTTTTTTTAAACAACTAACAAAATTGAACACCACATACAACCACTTATTCTTCTCACCCGTACATTATTAGACGATATCAAGTGCAATAACAATGAGAATTACTCGTGCTTTTTTTTTGTTGTTGTTCTGGGGGGTTTGGGGCTACCTCCCCAGACGCCTGCTTTTGTGTTAGATGCTGTCCCCACACCCCTGCTAATATAAAGAGAACCTGATACCAACAACTCATACAATTACTATGAAACAAATCAAGAAGCAACAAGAAAACAAAAAAAAACCTCATCTCATCGCTCCTCGCATGCCGGCTGGTACACTTCATCAAAAGTCCACACTGAAAACAACACTTGTATCCTGAATCTTTCAAATTCACACTCAGACACCATTCAATTACAGTCTAAAATCAGAAAAATCAAGTGAATTTGCATCCAATCAAACAAACAGAAACACAAAATGAGATAAATTTGAGCTAATCACAGAACTTGACTGGACAATCACTCTGTTCTTCAGCCATGCCTGCAAAGTGGCACCCATGTTATTGAGTATAACTGTGATCTGTTTACAAAACAATAGTTATCTATCTGGTAATTTGAATGAACCAGCAAATCATACAGAAGTTAAGAAATGCCCTGTAATATGTGTGCTACCTAATTCCTATTTTAACAAACAAGAATCCTTTTGCACATTTCTCAAAATAGATTCTGTCAGTTTTATTAATTTTGTTAGTTACTTAACCCCAGGGGCTCACATCTGGTGAGTATGGGCTTGGCACACCCAGGGTCCTGAGCTGGATAGCATCATTCTTCTCTTTCTTGGTGATCCCTTTCTACTCTCTCTCTCTCTCTCAGTAACTCAGGATTTTTATTTTTGGCTGGTGCATCAAAAGCCTCAGGCTTCCTTGCACCATATAGTTAATGATAATAATTAATAATAATAATAATTTTGATACCAGTAAATATTAAGTTCTTGATAGCATTTCTTCAATTGTTGCAACTTATGCCCTAGAGTGATCTCCCATTTTGTATCAGCTTTTTCCACTCTCTTGTTCCATTATTTTTTATTTCTACTTCCACACAATTCCTTAAGTCACCTGGCAGTTAATGAATTTCTACATTCATTTATAAATTAATGTATCAGTCTGTTAGCTCCTACACTATCCCAAAATCTGAATAACTATCATCACTAGATTGGCACTATCTGCATACATTATTCCATATGAATGTTTGGGGGAACTCATTATTCTTTAACCTTTTCAGTAGTATGTATGTAGATCTACAGTTTTTGTTTTGGGCATTACATGTGTAGAACTATGTTTTGAAAGTTGTTTCAAACATTGTTCCTTTAGCATACAAATTTTCTTCAAATAGCTGCTATCTGTAGAACCCAGTTTAATAGGTGGTGGTTAAGCTTACAAAGGATGAATTTGAAGAATTTTTTGTAATTCAGATACAGAATTTCATAAAACTGAATAAGTAATACTTAATAAGTAATAAGTAATACTGAATAAGTAATAGACATAAAGGATAGTGTTTTTTCCTGCTGCACTTTAATTTGTCCAAACTGCCAAATAAATGAACAAACTGAAGTTGATATTACAGGTTAATTTATTAAAATCTCAATGAATACTAATGGTGTACATTTTAAATAAATAGGAATATACTTCTGTATTAAAGTAGTGCTTTTTATTTAAGTTAAAATTAATGAAAAGTTTTGAACATTCCTTCTATTGATTTTTTCCTCCAAAAAAAATCTATTAGGGTCTCTTAAACTCCACAAAAATGCCTCAGCCTCGGTGTTAATTAAGGGCTAAAGTACATAGTGCAATACCAAGGAAACTCACGATGAAGTGCCACAACATTATGGGATTGATGCACTTAGTAGCAAACTTAAATTGTTCATTGCATTATAATAAATTGACCCCTATAATTAGAGTTTAATTTATTATAATAAGAATAAAAAAATAAATAAAAATAAGAGTATTATATAGTAAACTTTATTTGTAATAAAAAATATACACCATTAAAATAAGATAAAATATAAATACTAAAATCAAACACATGAAATACTGTAGCTTTTGATCATCTTATCGACCTCATTTCTGATATAGGCACCCTATGAATACTAGAATAACTGGGCATGACTTAGCATGATGGAAGCATGTTAACCCTGTCAAGTGCAAAGTAACTATTGCTCAACGACTGTAGATATAAGACAACAATCAGAGCCATGCTGAGGGTGAGGCGAACGAGGCTCTTGCCTTAGGCTAAAAGCTGAAAGGGGTGCCAAAGGAAAGATTAAATAATTACCAAAGTTTTCGATTTTATGTTTTGATTATTCCAATCCGTTTATCATTTTGCTTTTGCAAGACGAAAATCTTTTTTGTGTACCAGTAATGTATTTTAAATAAGTCATATATATTTTTTTAATTAATTTTTTTTTTTTATATTTTAGGGGAGGGTGCAATTTTTCATTCTTGCCTTGGGTACTAAAATGGCTCGGTATGGCTCTGCTAGTAATGCTGCCAATGTTGTTGAAGAACTTCCCCTCTTCCAGTGTTGAGTTTTGCAATAACATGACCTCAAAGATAAAGTGAATTCAAACCCCCTCCCCAACATGTTTATTATTATTATTAGCCATATGGTGCAAGGAAGCCTGAGGCTTATACTGTACCAGGCAAAGAAAAAATTTGAGTAACCGAGAGAGAGAGTGAGAGAGAGAGAGCGAGCACGAGCGCATTAGAAGGAAATCGCCAAGAAACAGAAAAATGATGATATCCAGCTCAGGACTCTGGGTATGCCAAGCCCATACTCACCAGATGTGAACCCCTGAGGTAAGATGTTTATAAAGTTTGGCCTAATATTACACATAGATAATGTTTAGCCAGCAGTGATTGACACTGTTGGTCATCTGCTTCTTACATCTTCAGGTATTGGATGCAGAAAATAATTTTGACATCATATACTTGGATTTCAGCAAGGTTTTTGATACTATTGCACATAAAAGACTGCTGTACAAGCTGGAGCAATGGGGCACTAAGGGTAAGTTACTCCTATGGATAAAGAGATGGTTAAGTGGAAGAAGACAGAGATTGGTTATCAGTGGGCACTGCTCTTCATTTATTAATGTTTTTAGTGGAGTTCCCCGAGTTCTGTGCTGGGTCCATTGTTGTTTTCAGTATTTGTCAATGATATTGATGAAGGCAAATCAGGCTTAATGTCTAAGTTTGCAAATGATACAAAGGTCATCAGGGTGAGCTACTGCAACAAGATCTAGGAAAATGGGGCTGATGGGCTGAGAAATGGCAGTTGAAATTTAACATTGACAGATGCAAAGTACTGCACGTGGACAGAGCCATACTTATGAACAGGCGCTAGCCACAGGCCTCACCATAGACGGGGCCTCGTATGGCCTCTGTAATCTCAAATTTTTAAAACGATTTCTTTTTTTGATACCCTGATCTAAACTAGAGCCTACTTGTACCTACACAGTTTTTGTGTTATGTCTCTTCCTCCCAATTTTAACAACTCTACAGTAACTTCATCCTCCCCCCAGGGCTTTCTGATTCTTCATTTTCTTCAATGCATGTTCTACCTCATCAGGAAGAATATCGGGTATGTTGTATGTGTTGCTACTCTGCAATCCATCTTCCCCACTGCTGGCATCATTCCCTCGCTCCTTGTATAATTCTCTATAGTAGTCTTCTGCTATTTGAATTATGCCTTCTCTGCTGTTTGTAAGTACACCATCGCTATTCTTCAGTTTCAGTATCATTTGTCTTTCTGTATTACTGCTCATGGCTGCTGATTTAAATTCTTTGTTTTCCCTTAATGCTTGTTCTACCTTTCTTGTGTTAAATCTTCTTAAGTCCTCTCTGGGTCTCTTTCTAATGGCTTTGCATAACTCAGTATACTCAATTTTCTCCCTGTCAGTGTTTTTCTTGCTCTTCATTTGTTGTCTTTGATTCATCATGACAAGTGTTTCTTGACTAATTTTTTCTTCTTTGGATTTCTTTTTCCCTATAGGTTTCTTGGGCTTTATCACTTCCAGAAAGTTGTAATATTCCTCATCGATATTTTGGTCTAGAGCAGTCTGCAGAAGCTCAAACTTGTTCTTTAGTTCCACTACATACTGCTTTTTCTCCTCTTCTGTTATAATAAAGACCTTTGTATTATTTACTCGAGTCAGGTTTTTCCTTTTCTTTCCTACATCTATATCAAGTGTATATCTTACCATTCTGTGAGGCGCCTCCGTAGCCAGGTGGGAAGGAGCAGCAGTGCGTAGCACACGCTTCTTGATTAGACCGGGGTTCGAGCCCGTCACCACCAAATACGGAGGATGCGGAAAGGTCATTCAGGGAATGACCACCGCATATCCCGGAGCAATATGGCCTTAGTTGCTAATGCTCCTAAAAACCAAATAACAATAAATAACCATTCTGTGATCACTTCCAACATTTACCTTATTCAGGACGGTAACATCATTCACAATATATCTTCTGTTAGTGAGGATAAAGTCGATTTCATTAGTTGTTAATCCATTTGGACTCTTCCATGTCCACTTTCTGTTCACCCTTTTCTTGAAAAAGTGTTCATTACTGACAGTCCTTGAGATTCTGCAAATTCCACAAGTCTTTCACCTCTTTCATTTCTTTCACCAATTCCAAAATTTCCTATAGTTCCCCTTTCTGCGCTGTTTTGTCTTCCAACCATAGCATTGAAGTCCCCCGTAATAATAGTGTAGTGGGTTTTCTGCTCATCTAGAAGACTCTCAATTTCGGTGTACATTTCTTCAACCTCTTGAACATCATGGCTCGATGTTGGTGCATAAATCATTATAACCTTTAGCTTGTACCTCTTAGAAATCTTGAGTATTAGCCTTGACACCCTTGGTGATGTACTTCTGAATTCCAAAATGTTGTTTTTAAAATCTTTATGGACCAGAAACCCAACCCTACCTTTACTCCTTTCACTGTTTCCATTGGTGTACAGTAGATTTCCACTTGATAAACTTTAAGTGATTCATTTCTTCTTCTTGTTTCAGCCAAACCGATGATATTCCAATTCACATGTTTGATACCTAGTACTAAATCTGTTCATCTATACTACACAAATAATAAGTGTATTATTAAATATACCCAACAGAAATAACTTTCCATTTGTATGAATATGCTAGTGATTGTCATTTGCAGTTTGCCGCAAATTTTAGTGTCTTTAAAGTGTGTTGTAGCAACAAAAATGGTTGATCTAATATATTCCAGGTACTCTCAGATTGCTTAATTTTTTTGCATATTCTTGGTTTAGCAGATAGTGGAGCAGAGTTGAAATGTTTTGCCATTTTCTATAAATAAGAATCACAATATAAAGTTTGTATGAAAGTTTTGCTATTAAAGTTCTTTTTTCGTTATCTAGTCACTGCATCTAGAAATTACCAGAAGTCTGTAAATGAAAGAATTAATAATATTCAGTTTTAAAATTGTAAGGCAACTTAATTTAATCTCTTCTATTTATATTTTTCAGATTCAGCAAGAACAATGAATAATTTGTACTCTCCCTTTGAATATGGAAAAGAGAAGCAAACATAGGAATAAAGATATATAAGAATTCCTAACTGGCAAGTAACAATTATGAGCAGTTTGAGCTCTAATTAACAATCTAAAAATGTCTGCGATTGAAAACAGGAATGATGTGTTTCAAGAAAAAACTATACCATACAAAATAAGTGAATCACAGGAAAACTCATTTCTTCAGGTTAAAATATTTTATCCATTTTCAAAAGCTAATTTGATTAAACCAGGAAGAAAAGTTTCCATTACGCTTTCACAATCAAGTAACTCAAGAACCCAAGTAACCCAAGAATATAAGATCCTAAGGATCCAAGAACCGAAGAACCTGAGAACTGAAGAACCAAAGAACCTAAGAACTCAAGGACTGAAGAACTTAAATACCCAAGTAACTCAAGAACCAAAGAACCTAAGAACTCAAGGACTGAAGAACTTAAATACCCAAGTAACTCAAGAACCAAAGAACCTAAGAACTCACATAAACCAAAAAAATTCTCGTTTAAAAGTCTCTTGCAAAATTTGTGGCAAGACATTGTCACACTCAAGTCGTCTAAAACAACATTTAAGAATTCATACTCAGGAGAAACCCTTCCTTTGTGAAATATGTAGCAAGGCATTTTCAAGATACGATGCACTTAAAACACATTTATTAATTCACACCCCTCAGGAGAAACTCTTCTGTTGTGAAATATGTGGCAAAGCATTTTCAATATCAGGTAATCTAAAACAACATTTAAAACTTCATAATCGAGAGAAATTGTTCTGTTGTGAAGTATGTGGCAAATCATTTTCAAGAGTGGATTATCTGAAGAATCATTTAATAGTTCATACTGAGGAAAAGCCCTTTGCTTGTAAAATATGTGGTAAGGTATTTTCACGATCCAGTTGTCTGAAAGGACATTTAATTGTTCACACTCAGGAGAAACGTTTCTCTTGTAAAATATGTGGGAAATCATTTTCCCAATTAAGTAACATGAAACAACATTTATATGTTCACACTCGGGAGAAACCTCATGCTTGTAAAATATGTGGCAAAGCATTTTCACACTCAGGTTCTCTGAAAAGACATTTATTAATTCACACTCTAGAGAAACTGTTCCCTTGTGAAAAATGTGGCAAGGCATTTTCAAGATCAGATAGTCTGAAAAAACATTTATTAGTGCACTCTGAATAGAGATCCTTTCCTTGTGAAATATGTAGGAGATTACTTCTGAAATGCCAACCGGGCTAGCCGGGTAGGTAAAGTGTCTGCCTGGCAACCCAAAGGTCGTGGGTTTGATTCCCGCCTCGGGCTGGATATCACGATGGTGCCGAACCAACTGGTAGGTTGGATATCCTGGCCACGATACATGAAGGAAGCAAGAAAAAACTGGTTCCTTCGTGTATTGATCACATCATATGAAATAAATAAATAAATAAATTTCTGAAATGCGGTAGTCTTAAAAAACTAAGTAATAAATAATTTTATTACATACTAATGAAGAACCATTCTCATGTTGAATATGTGGGAAACATTCACAATTTAAGTGGACAGATAGAACAACAAATGTTTCAAAATTAATGCCACAGACCTGAATTAGAATACGACAAGAGCTGCCTGAAACTTAAGGATGTTATAAATATTATGTTAAAGCCATTCTCACCGGACACTGCTTTACAGTGTATGTGCTTTTTACAAACAGGAAACATTGTAACCGTAATTAAATTGCCTCGGTAATAATCTCAAAAGAACTGACTAAAGTTTCTCGATGCCCATTCAGTAAGATTCCAATTTTAAGCTGAGTGATAACTTGAGGATATCATTGAGTTTTCTTTATCTGGGACTGAGTGGACAGTTTTCAGATGAAGTTGAAGATTTTTCTTTATTTTGAAATCCATCTTCAAATTTCCGAGAGAATACACAATCCATGCTCTGAGTTTCCTGGACACTGTATAACAAAAGTTGTATACTGATCATTTTATATCCAATTCCAGGTTGTTTACAAAATTTAGAAACTGTATATTCATCTCTTTCTTTTGATTTATTATACATTGTTCATCTGATTCTTGCAGAAGCAATGAGTCAATAATCACTTCCTGCATTGGCATATGTAACATTTTGATCGCAAGTTTTTGCTTTCCAAGTAGCATTTTCTGATATTAATCAAATTCCATGATTTCCGTCAAACTGTACATCATATGAATATTGAAATCAAGCTTTTTTAACGTAAGGCATAGAATGTGGTACCATTGCTTCAGCAACTGTGATGTGCATACACTCTGTAATGTGTGGTTAGGTTAGAGTAATTAGCTAAGGTATTATTTGAAGATAGTTATTTATAATTTGCACCTAAAAGAAAACAGTGCTCTTGTGTGACAACATATTGTTTCATTTCAGTCATGTGCTGCTGAACATAGTTTGTTATTCCTACTTTGCAATGAGCTGAAGTGGTTTTTTGACACCAATATCAAGAAAGACATTTGTTTTGCTTTTGTTATTTAAATATATACCAAAAATAAGTTATGTTATACTTCTTTAATATAGTCTATTTTTATTGATAGAAACCATTACTGATTGCACAGCTGATTTCCATTCAGTCATATAGAAGTAATCTACATACATACAAGTTTCCAGCCAGCATTTTAACAGTCACTGTTGATAGCCTGCTAGATGTGGGATATTCGCTTGGCCAGTTGTAAAATTATTCAGAATTGTGTTTCCAATAGGTAGCATATAAATTTTCGGTAGATATAACAACATTATTATTTTCATTATAGGTTTCTATAAGTAACAGGAAATGTAAGATTAATGCTCTTCTCAGTTTATGACAGTAGCTGGGCAGGGGAGGGGGAAGTACTCGTATTTTGAAATCGATACACAATTATTTTAATTATACTACCAGATTCAAGGTGTGGCTTCTGGCCTACTTTAAAAATTTTTAACATTTTGACTTTGAAAATTTTTGACATTCCAATAGAATGCTGTTTGGTAAGCACCATATGCATTTCTTATTGCTAGCAGAGTTGGCAGTCACAACATGATGTGATATCTGTAAGCAATCACATTCTGTAGACAGAGACAGAGAGACAATTCAGCCCAGATAGATGACAAACAGCCTAAACCTAATAATAAGTGACACAGACCCAGGTGCCTTTTGATTGCAACACCATGTATAATTGAATAATAATCTCTTGGTCCTCACTTTCAAAATTACTGTATATCATAGATCAGGATGGCAAAGCAATGGCACACATAAGAAAATATATGGGCATGTGGCTACCCACAAATAGTTTATATCATAAAAATGTGTTTTGTATTTTATTAGTCTGTCTGTTGCACATGTCAATGAAAACTGTAAGTGTAATTGTGTGCGGAATTAACAAAGCTTTTATTGGAAACTTTTTTTACAGGCTTCCATATATTCTCATTGTAGTACAAAAACAATCACAGCACCACACCATGGATAACTGGAGAAACAGGATATTTTCGTTGAATCTTTATTCCCACCACATAAATCAACGAGCTGTTCCATCAGCAGCAGTCCCTTGATTTGAAAAGAACCCAATTTATTGATGTTGCAAATATGAAATCTTAATACATCTAAAATACAAATCCCAAATTTAAATATTCTGTTTATGCATGAAATGTGAATGAAATATGTGGACTCTCGGCTATTTTGATTGATTTTACTACATAAATGTTATATCAAATGTGTCTTTTCTAAAATAATCATTTTATAAAATATGTCATTGGTTTATCATTATGGACATCTTTTTATACGAGGACAAGGAAATGTAATAATAAAATTTAATATACAAGTTTTGATTAATAAATTACACAATTTAGAAAATAGCATAATATAAATTTATTTATAAAGATTTTTCAGAATCACAGAATATGTGTCATTACATTGTCCTTTCTACATTGAACTTCAGATCAATTATTGGAGTCATACTTAATAATTGAAACATCTAAATGTACAAAATAGATCTTTAAAGATTCAAAAATTTAATGTTACAGTAGCAGTTACCAGAATATGCTATTTTATCATAATGATTTTAATAACTTGTCTCTCTTTAGCTTGGGAAGTAAACAAATTCAGCTCAACACACTGATATTCAGGCAACCCCCATATAACACAGTACTTCTACAACACAGTTTTGCTCTAACATGATTGATAAATTGCAGCAATCCTCGCACAACATGTATATATAGAAAGGTTTTGCTCTAACACGGTTAGAGAATTGTGGCAAACTTCCCATAACATGGTATTTTTGAGCTTTTGTGCAGTGAAAACCTTGTTGGATGTAATTTTTCAACATTTCTATTCTTTTTTGTGAATCTCCGCTGTTGACTCACTAGTCGTTATACAAAAAAAAAAAAACAAAAAAAAATTGGGAAATCCCCGTGGTAGGTTTTGTGCTACTGAACTTGTGCTTGTTTGAAACCATAAAAAATTTTATCTTCGAACCATGCAGTTCGTGACTTTTAAGGTTTTTGTAAGGTTATTTTGGTTTTTATTTGATCGTTTATCAATTTTTTCAGGTAGGTATTAAAAAACTTTGTTCTTAAGAACCATATTGGAATAATTTCGTTGTTGTGAATTAAATTCCAGTCCTAAGGAACTTTGGCATAATTTGAGTAACTGCTGATTTATTTAAAGAATGGTTTCTAAATTGTTTTGTGCTAGCTATGGAAAACTATTTAAAGCGGAAAAATCTAGATTTCAAAGTTTTATTACTAGTGGATAACGTGCCAGGCCATCCAAAATGTTGAAGTAATGTTCCTACTACCTAATACAACTTCTTTAATTCAGCCTTTAATTAGAATGGATTACAGTGGATTTTGGAAAAAATTGATTCTGAATATATTGAAGTGACGAAGGCATGGAACCATTTTTCAATTGTGGACTGTATCAGAATCATAGTGTTATCCCTCAAAGAAGTAAAACTATCAGCATTAAATGCGTGTTGGAAAAATGTATGGCCAGAGTCAGTTCATTCAGGAAATATGGTCGAACTGGCAGAAAACAGTATTGGTGCAATAGTAGAACGAGAGCAGAAGATACAAGAAATCTAGATGCTGCAGAAGAAAGTTCAAAAGGTGAAGATATTCTGCAACAGAGAAAACGTTCGGGTCTGATTGTGCTTAGCAGCAATGAAGAGGAAGAAAATTAAATGAACATACATTATCTGACCTATATACTGTGCTGCCACTTTATTAGGTACACCCCTGCTGTGCACAAATGATTTATCCCACGTTGCAAGTCACATGACCACAGTTGTGGATATAAATCCAGAAGATCGACCTTTCTAGTATCAGTTAAGGGTACAAACCATAGCAAGAATGGGGAAAAGGAGTGATCTAACGGACTTTGAATGTGGCATGGTAGTAGGTGCAAGACGTGCTGGACAAATCATCTCGGAAATGGCAGTTCTTAACTTTTCACGCACGCACCACAGTTTCAAGGGTGTATCGAGAATGGCACAACGAACAGAAAACATCCTCTGAACGGCACTCCTGTGGAAGAAAATTGCTTATTGATGAGAGAGGTCATAGGAGGATGGCTAGAATTGTGCAAGCAAACAGACGGGCCACAATGTCGCATATCACTTCAGTGTGCAGAACAAAATATCGCAATGGACCACTAGTCGCGAATTGGCTACAACAGCTGACGGACACATCATGTACCTTTGTTTTCAATGAAGAACAAGAGAGCATCCCTCCTGTGGGCACAGCAACACCAGCACTGGACTATCGAGGATTGGAAAACAGTTGCTTGGTCTGACGAGTTGAATTTCCTGGTGCATCATGATGGAAGGCTCAGAATTTGGTGAAAACAACATGAATCCATGGACCAGTCATGTCTGACAACTACTGTGCAAGGTGGTGGGGACTGTTATGGTGTGGGGAATGTTATCGTGGCACACGAGTCCATTGATACCCATAGATTCATATCTGAATGCCACCGTATCTAAACATCGTTGCTGACCAAGTGCATCTGTTCACATTGACAGTTTATCCTCAATCAAATGGTTACTTCCAGCAGGATAATCGCACGGTGCACAAAGCCTGAATCACTATGGAATGTTTCTAGGAACACAACAATGACTTTTCTTTGCTGCAGTGGCCCGCTCAGTCTCCGATCTCAATTCATTTAAGCTATCAACTTCCACGATGACACATGGAAGTTTGTTCCAGCAATTAACCCTCCACTGGCTGAAAGCAAATTTCTGCACATCTATTCTACAACTCTTTCCTCAATTTGAATCTGCCCCATCAAGTTCTTAATCTGAGCAAGCGGAAGTATCCCGTCTGGATTGAACCACATGCTTTTGTCACACCAAACTGACTCAACATTGCACTGTTCATCTATGTTAACTGGATGCACTTCCTTTGATTTTATGTTTTTCTTAATTAACAGCATAACCGCTCCTCTCCTCTTATCCTTTGTGTACACATTGTACTCCCCAAATTCCAATTCTGCATTCCTAATATCTGTGGCACCAAGTCTCTGATATCTCAGCAATATCTGCCTTTGATGTCTTGACCAAACTTCAAATTCATCAAATTTATTTACTATGCTTCTAGCATTAGTGTACATGCAATTATTCTTATTCTTAGTTACCCTAACACATCCCAGCACACCTCTCTCCAGGCTGCTGCTCATTCTAATAGAAGTAGTGCAAGAATCACCTTTACCTCTGCCTTTTGCTACTTTTAACCTTGTAGTCTGTGAATCCCCCCATGCTAGCAGTTTTCCAACCCACCTAACACTGCCTCGATAGCATCAGCAAACACTCTTCACCCTTTTTATTTAAGTCTATCCCATCCTAGTAGACAGTGGCGAACTGGGTCTAAAAATATTAGTTGCCAGGAGACAAAGGGGGCCCACCCTTTAATAAAAATGATTTTATTAAATTTTTTTATTAAAATAGTAATAGAACTTAAATTTTAGTTGCATACAGTAATAATATTGGAACTTCTATTATATTTTCAAGATGCTAAAAGGTCATTAACATTTTTAACATATTGTCTAATGTTATTGCAAGGGAGCCCACGTGCCATCGGGTAAGCCGACACCCTGACCAATCCACCACTACCTGTAGAAGCAGTCTCTCCTGTTAGCAAGTGCAGACCAGGCTGAAAAAAATTCTACCCCATGAACCTTGCACAATCTCTCCAGGACCGAATTGATTGACAATGCTCTCGTCATATACTGCCTTCTAACTGTCTGGACAGAATTGCAGACACTTTCAAATTTAACCCTAACTCACGACTTTTTTTCTCCATTGACCTGTACTTGTTAAGTAAATCTGTGGATCTACTCTTAATGTCATTGGTGCCAACGTGTACAACAATATCACCCCTTTGTGCCCTTAAAAGATGATATCTGCTCTACATTATAAACTTTTTCCATTGGCAGACATACCCTGGTCCTATTCCATCTATCCTTTTTACACAATATATTACCCATCTCCCTGATAATAGAGTCACCAACAAAAACTAACTCCTGTGAGACCAGTGCATTCTGCCTTAGAGATTGTCGCTGTGTTGCCTGATGCATAAGGGTGAGCTCTGGTGTTGAGTTGTGCAGCTGAGAGTGTGATGAGCCCCTCATATTAATTTCTTCGTGCTCATCTACCCTACACTTCAAGTTCTCATAAAAAACCAACCCATCAGAACGCTAGGTTGACGCCTAATTTCTAGACACTGCACCTACCACACACAAAGACATGCTCCTTGGCTATTATTATTATTAGCCATGCGGTGCGGTGCAAGGAAGCCTGATGCTTATGCTGCACCACCCAAAAATGAGTATCATAAGAGTTATTGTTATTTGCTTTTTAGGGGCATTAGCAACTAAGGCCATATTGCTCCGGAGATATGCCGTGGTCGTTCCCTGACCTTTCCGCATCCTCTGTATTTGGTGGTCATGGGCTCGAACCCCAGTCTAATCAAGAAGCGTGTGCTACACACTGCCGCTCCTGCCCACCTGGCTATGGAGGCGCCGCCCTGAGAGAGAGAGGTAAGAGGGAATCACCAAAAGAGAGAAGACTGGTGACATTCAGCTCAGGACCCTGGGTATGCCAAGCCCATACAACAGGATGTACAAAAGTTGGGCAGATGGGCTGGAAATTGCCACTGAAGTTTAACAAATACAAAGCATCGCATTAATTACAGTAAACTTATTTTTTTTAGGCCACCCGAATAATTAAATTCATCTGTGTGTCATATGTCTGTTAATTGCGTGTGTTCTATGGTCGATTTGTCTGTTTGCTGGACGAAAAACTCCAGTTTCTGGGAGAAAAAACCTTGCTATCTACGTCTAACTCGGCCACGGAGTGAAAAAAGCCCATTAAAGTTGCTCGCGTCATCGACGGGATTCGAACCCGGGCCTTTTCCACCCGTTGTGGGGAGGACGGTGACGATACCACTGTGCTACCCGTGTAGACATTAATTTCAGTAACTTATCAACTGTGTGAACTACACTTAGGGTAGTGGAAAATGAGTACAATGTGCGTGAGGGTAATTGTGCAGCCACACGAAGTTCGCTGAACAGTGTAGACAGGCTGCCAGAACAGCTCATGGGGTTTGTCAGTGATATACAAGAATTTTGCAAGCATGGACAGGGAGGTGATTATTGCATTCTATAAGATCACATATCAAGTATGTACTGCATGCAGGTCAGGAGGCCAGGCCTCATTTTAGAAAGGATGTAGAGCTGCTGGAACAAGTACAGAGAAGGGCAACTAGAGAAAATGAATGCAGGAGAAAAGTTGTGTGAACTAGTTATTTTATTTTATTGCCTATTATGATCTCTTTTGGCATACGGAGAAACATTTAAAACACATTACCATAGCCAAAACATGGAGAAAAAAAAATCACTGTAGTCAATCAGTTGGGGAAAGAGCCTTCTGCCAACTTGTTGATTAACAAGAGACTATTCTCAGGTGCCCTCGTGGGTAGCACAGTTGGTAGAATCGCCATCTTCTCCACACCGAGTGGAAAAGAGCTGGGTTCGTGTCACGTCGATGACGAGAGGAATTTTTATGGTCCTTTCACAACGTGGCCGAGTTACTCGGTTTCGGCCGATAATTACGATTTTTTCTTCCCAGGTAAACTTGTGTTTTTGCCCAGTAAACAAAAAATCTACCACAGAACAAATGCAATATACAGACAGTATATACGGAGAAATATGGCCTTAGTCGCTAATGTTCCTAAAACCCAATAACGACAAAAGCTACTCCCTGATTAGCCCTTGTGTGTAGCACAGTTGTAAGAATTGCCGTCCTCCGCACAACTAAATGGAAATTACCTGAGTTGGGGTCCCGTCGAGGACAGGAGGAATTTTTGTGGGCCTTTTTCACAACGTGGTCGACTTGGTCGGCCTCTTGCGAGGGCCGCAAAAGTTATTTTTTTCTTCTGGAAATTTTGGTTTTTCTTTCAACAAACAGAAAATCGACCATAGAGTACAATTTTGTGATCTGTAGACCACAGACGGTATGCGCAGAGCAATATGGCCTTAGTCACTGATGCTCCTAAAAACAAATAAGATAAACTCCCGGATCACGTTAACAAGCCTGAAGAAAGAAAAAGTGGAGGTCCTGGAACGTAGCCATAAATAGCTTAAGTGTTTTTATTGAGGTGGCTTAATTCTTTAAATTGTATCATTTCGATAATAAATTACTTAATCTATGTGCAGTGTCCACCAATTCATTAACTATACAATATCGGTGTAGTGCTCCTAAAAACCAAATAACAAACAATATCGGGGTAAATACGCCATAAATTTAACTACATAAATAGTGTAACGGTATCGTTTGATTATATCTCATACACTACTTATCCTGAGATGCCTTTACACTACTTATATAGTTAAATTTATGGGTAAACTAAGGTGTATTTACACTGATATTATATACTCTTTTCTAATGTACATCCTACTACCGTATTTCCGAGATTGGAAATTAATTAAAAATTGGCAGTATATTCTCTTCGATATATTGAGTATTCAGTTGCAGAATAATTTTTCAAAACGAAGGGACTCCTCAGATACTAATTACTGTACAGACCCAGTTTCTTCCCTCAGCCAGAGATGCATTAAAAGAGTATATCAGTGGAACGATTATTATAAACAGCTACGTCCGGAGGGTAACACGGCTATCGTTCGTCCGGTGTTACATTAGTCATAAAGTAAATTTTTGTAAACAGCAAATAACATTCTTTCTTCGATTAGAAGTTACTCTTAGGACAGCAAAAGCTGCAGAGCACTATTCGAAAACAAGGTGGCCCTATTCGAAACAATACTGCCAGGGGCTCACATCTGGCGAGTATGGGCTTGGCACACCCAGAGTCCTGAGCTGGATATCATCATTCTTCTCTTTCTTGGTGACACTCTCTCTCTCTCAGGGTAACTCGGGAATTTTTTTTTTTTTTGGCTGGTGCAGCATAAGCCTCAGGCTTCCTTGCACCATGTAACTATTAATAATAATAATAATAATAATAATAATAAGGCAACCTTATTCGATACTAAATATAGGTTCGTGTTTTTTTGGCCAGTGTGCACGATGTGTTGGCAGTTTCCAAACTTTGGATGCATAATTTACTAATAAAATTTTCCTTCTGAGATGTGATGTTTGCATCTCAGCTTCTACAGGTAAACTTTGAACTTGGGAAGTTCTAAAGGCTCCTAACGCAATTCTGAGAGCATTGTGCTGGATAAGTTCAGGCCAAGCTAATGCGCTCTTCCTGTCAGTTGTAGATTGGAGAAACATAATCCAGACACATATATGATGAAAGATCCATAGAGATAGAGAAGGCCTTTCACAAGAGACTTTTTATTTTATGAATTGGCCATAATAATATGAAACAAATGAATCAGGTGACCATAGTAATATGAACTAAATAATTTTATATAATATCGGGGTAGATGTACCATAGACAACTTTTAAAGATAAAACTACTATATTATCTCATATTAAAAGATAAAACTACTATATTATCTGTATCTCATATTGTGCTCATTCACGGGCACTACTATTCTTGGTTACTTATTGTACACTGTAGTTACTTATTCTCGGTGGGCACTACCACCCATGGGTGGTGGTGCCCACAGAGAATAAGAAACCACAGTATTTATAATTGTTATGAGTAACTATATATAAGTAACTATTATTATTATTATTGTTGTTGTTGCTAAATGATGATTAAGTGTTAGCCAGTAAAATAATTTAATTACAAATAGATACTGTAGCTTTCGAGACAAATTGTGCCTCTTTTTCAACAGAAAAATTGAAACTTAATTATTCTAACGGACACAGTGAGGCGTGCGAGGGCACAAGGTAGGTCATTCAATCATTAAACTGGTGTTCATTGTTGCTGCACGGACGTGCGCAGTTTTTCTCCAGCGCTTGTCTAGACATAAAATGGTTGTCTCTAAGATGGGGTGTAGTCTCATGCCTTTCCAGCGGTTCGTGGCTCTCGAATTGCCCAATATATTGAGTGACTCTAACCAGAAGCGGTGGCGAAAGTGGTCAATTATTTCATAGTCCCGCTTGGGATTGAGGTCGTGGTGAGTGGATATCCTGAGATCCACCTCGATTGCGGATTGGTCGGTCTCAGCAAGGCGAATCGCTCTGTCGTCTTCTGCAAGGCGGTCTTGAAGACATCTCGAAGTCTCTCCTATGTCCGTTAGAATAATAAGTTTCAATTTTTCTTTTGAAAAAGAGGCACGATTTGTCTCGAAAGCTACAGTATCTACTTGTAATCAAAGATATTCAGTATCTATTTGTAATTAACTTATTTTACTGGCTAACACTTAATCATCATATACCATGGATCACAGTACAACACGCCCATTTGTCCTCATATTATTGTTGCTCTTATATTATTTCTTCCTGATTGGGGATTCCACCTCGTGACGGGTATTGCTACCAAGTAGACAGGATGGTTGTTGTTATGTCTGGTCGAGTCAGAGAGTTCCTCGACCAGAACTTATTATTATTATTAGCTGTATGGCGCAAGGAAGCATGAGGCTTATGATGCACCAGCCAAAAAAAAAATAAATAAATTCCCGAGTTACCCTGAGAGAGTCAAAAGTAGAAGAGATTCACCAAGAAAGAGAAGAATGATGATATAATTGTTAATAATTAACAATAGTCTTCTCTATTAGACAAGACATTTAGACAAGACTTCAGTTATAGCTCGGACACAGCATGGTTTTGTTAAGGGGAAGTCTTGCCTGACCAATTTGATTGGATACTATGATGCAGTCACAAAAGAACTGGATGCAGGGAATAGCTTTGATATTATATACTTGGATCTTAGAAAGGCTTTTGATACTGTTGCACATGGAAGACTGCTACACAAATTGGAGCAGTGTGACATTGGAGGCAAATTGCTGCTATGGATAAAGGGGTGGTTGAGGGGGAGAAGACAGAGAGTGGTAATCAATGGACACTGCTCCTCGTGGACGAATGTTATTAGTGGAGGCCCTCAGGGCTCAGTGTTGGGTCCATTATTGTTTTCTGTATTTGTAAATGATATTGATGATGGTATATCAAGCTTAATGTCCAAGTTTGCAGATGATACAAAGGTTGGCAGGGTTGTCAAGGACACTACTGACACTATGCTGCTGCAACAGGATCTGGAAAGGTTGAGCAGATGGGCTGAGAGGTGGCAAATGAAGTTTAACATTGACAAATGTAAAGTACTACACATGGGAAACAGCAACCCCAGAGCAACGTATCAACTCTGTGGTGCTACACTGATAGTGGTAGAGAATGAAAGGGACTTGGGGGTGGTTGTGCAGGCAGATATGAAGTTCTCTGATCAGTGCAGACGGGCTGCAAGAGTAGCTCATGGAGTATTGTCAATGATATACAGGAATTTTTCCAGCAGGGATAAGGAGGTGATTTTTCCCTTGTATAAGGCAATGGTCAGGCCACACCTAGAGTACTGTATACAGGTCTGGAGGCCTCATTTCAAGAAGGATGTAGAGCTGCTGGAACGAGTACAGAGAAGGGCAACAAGATTAGTGAATGGAACAAAGGGGTGCTCTTACGAAGAAAGGCTTAAGTTTTGCAAATTGCAGTGTCTGGAAACTAGGCACCAGCGAGGTGATCTGATAGAGGTGTATAAAGCCTTGAATGGTTTAAGCATGCTCAATGCTGATGGGATTCTTCCTCTAGCTCAGAAAAATCACCTGAGAGGGCATAAATTCAAATTGAGGAAAGACAGATGTAGGATAGACGTGCGGAAATTTGCCTTTAGCCAGCGGGTGGTTGGTTGGTGGAACAGACTTCCATTCCTTGTCGTGGAGGTTGATAGCCTAAATAAGTTTAAGGCTCAGCTGGACAGGTATTTTGAACGAACAGAGGGGTGAAGTGGAAGTGGTTTTGTTTTTTTTTTTTTTTTTGGCTGATGCTGCATAAGCTTGCTTTCTTGCATCAAATGCCTCTACTAATGCTAATGCTATTAATGAAGCGTTACTTATTCGAGGTAGTGCAATTCATGGTAAAGCGTTGGGAAGGATGAGCATAATATGAGATACAGATAAAGTGCCCTTTACACTACTATCGTAGTTTTTTCTTTAAGAGTTGTGTATTTACACCGATATTATATAGATAACCTTAAACTCTTAAAATATTATGCCAAATAGCATTTAGTTTCATTTTGAAATAAATGAATGAAGTGACCATAAATAATATTAAATGAATGCACTCTTTACAACACATGAAAGAGTTGAGGGGGCGCTGCTAAGCAGAGGAAATTATATTTCGCTGTGCGAGTTTGGGTTGGTGCTTATTGCTACTGTTTTATACTGTATTTCTTTTTATTTCAATCCCTTGCCACGTTATTTCGGTCGAATATCACATTTAATGTATTTCATTTAACTACAGATGGATATTTGAATCTAGTAAGTTATGTGTATGCGCTGTTTCGGTTATCTTTAATTAAAACGCTTGGTGGGTAATTGGGTAAAATTTCGAATATGGTGCTGAATCCCATGGATCTTTGCGACAATGAATATAGATCAGGATTAGCCTCTCCCTACCGATCCCTTCCTCGCACCGATTGTACGTAGCATCGTTTCCCAATTTTTTAAACCAGCGACAAAAGATGGGGCAGCAAAACTATTTTAAACTTTTGGCACTGATTTAAAATGGGAAAGATTTTCGGTTTATCTTGACAACGTGGTAACAACAATGTGGACTGACCGCTAAGACACTAGTAATTAGCTAATTTGCACATGTTAGCATCATTAATTAAGGCTAATTTGCATAAATTTACAGGCTCAAAATGCAAACCACTGAGAAAGATATCATGCACTTCTATGAGGGGAATTACAACTAAAGTATCAGCCATGCCTCTGCAAAAATCAACAGAGTGGGCACCAATGTTGTAAAGCCTAACTGTTCTTCGTTGAATTTATTTAAGCTATCTACTTCCACAGTAAAAAGAAGTTTGTTCCAGAAATCAACTTCCCACTGGTTGGAGGCAAACTTTCGCACATCTATTTTGCAACCTTCCTTCTCAATTTGAATTTATGACCCTCCCCCCCTCGTGTGTAGTCAGAACAAGAAGGAGGATCCCGTCAGCATTGAACTTTCTCAATCCAATTAGAGCCTTGAACACCTCAATCAGATTGCCTCACAGGTGCTTAGTCCTCAGATGCTGCAATTTGCAGAACTGAAGCCTTTCTTGGTAAAAGCACCCATTTGTTCCCCCTCACCAATCTCATTGCCCTTCTCTGTACCCATTCCAGCAGCTCTATATCCATCTTAAAATGAGGCCTTTAGATCTGTATGTAGTACAGTACTCAAGATGTGGCCTGACCATTGCTTTACATGTTCCTGCAAAATTCCTGTATATCTGACAAAACCCAGCGAGCTGCCCTGGCAGCCTGCCTGCAGTGCTCAGAGAACTTCATATTTGACTGCAAAATTGGCCCCTCTCCATGTGTTTTTCATTTTCCACTACCCTCAGTGTAGTGGAAAATGTACCGAGGCATTACAGCTACCCATATGCAATACTTTACATTAGTCAATGCTCAACTTCAAATGCTGTTTCTCAGCCCATCTACCTAATTTTTCTAGATCCTGCAGTAGTATACCATCGTTACTGTCATTAACTACTCTGCCAACCTTTGTATCATCTGCAGACTTGGATATTACCTAATATGCCTTCATCAGTATCATTAATAAATATAGAAAACAACAATGGCCTTAGCACTTAACCCTGATGGCGCCTCCATAGTCAGGTGGGAAGGAGCAGCAGTGCGTAGTACATGCTTCTTGATTAGACTGGGGTTCGAGCCCGTCACTACCAAATACGGAGGATGCGGAAAGGTCAGGGAATGACCACCGCATATCCCGGAGCAATATGGCCTTAGTTGCTAATGCTCCTAAAAACCAAATAACAAACAAACAAACTTAACTCTGGGAGACTCCACTAATTACATTATATATGAAGAGCATTCATTTATAACCTGTCTTCTCCCACCCAACCATGTCTTTATCCATAGCAGTAACTTGCCCTTAATGCCATGCTGCTTTAATTTATACAGCAGTTTTTTATGTGCAACAGTATCAAAGGCTTTTCTAAAATCCAAGTATTATTATTATTATTATTATTAGCCATATGGTGCAAGGAAGCCTGAGGCTTATGCTGCACCAGCCAAAAAAAAAATTTCTGAGTTACCCTGAGAGAGAGAGAAGTAGAAGGAAATCACCAAGGAGGAGAAGAATGATGATATCCAGCTGAGGACCCTGGGTGTGCCAAGCCCATACTCACCATATTCACATCTTTTTCAAAAAGATGTGAATCCCTGGGGGGAAAGTATATGATATCAAAATTATTTTTTGCATTCAGTTCCTTTTGTGACCTCATTGCAGTATCCAATCAAATTGGTTAGACAAGATCACCCCTTAACAAATCCATACTCTGTCGGAAGTATAATTGCAGCCTTGTCTAGACGATTCTGCATTACCTCTTGAACCAGTGACTCCATTATTTTCCCTGGAACAGAAGTTTAACAGGTCTGTAATTATTCATGTCACCTTTTGATCTCTCCCTTGTGAATTTGGGATACATTTGCACATCTCCAGTCTGCAGGAACCTCCCCTGAATCCAAGGATGCTCTCATAATTATGGCTAAGGGTTTGCTTACTTCTTTCACTGCCTCCCATAATATAACTGGATAGATCCCATCCACTCCATGTACCTTTTTTTATGTTTAACTGCAACAGTTTCTTTTCCACTTTCATTGCAGTTACTACCATGTCATTTAGCTACCTGTTAGAATTTGATAAACTTTTAGCATCCACTTCTCTAAAGAATTCCTCATTTTAAGAATGTAGATGCAAAATACTTATTTAGTTTGTCAGCAACCTGAGCAGGGTCATCAACAATTGAACCATTGTTATCAAATGAACCCTTTCTTCTAGTGTTTACATAAGTAAAAAAGGCCCAGCTTTTTTTCTTTGCATTGTTTGTAATGTTCTGATTTAATCTGATTCTAGTCTTTCTAATTGTACTGTCATATAATGATTCTCTGACAATATGAAAGGTACAACCTCCCAAAAAAAAAAAAAATCCCACCTATTCAATATATTTGTGGTGGGATGGAATGTGTTTCTATTTTTTTAAAAATTCCTGTAATATGTTACAGCAATTTTTAACAATTTCACATTTTAGAATTTTCTAACAGCTTTTATCACACGTTTAGCATTATTCATATATCCTTCAACATGAATCTTCTACTATATTGAAAAGTCTTCTGCAAGATTTTTCAATACAGTATGACTAGGAATTACTATTTATCTCTCTCGCCCTCTCCTTCCCCGCTCCCTTCCATCCTATTTATCTGTATTGAACTGCATTCACTGGCATTAATCTCTGAAATCAATTTACAGGTTAATTTCAAAATTGTGCTTATTTGCATATTGTAGAGTATACAGGGTGATTCACTACCAGTGCGACAAACTTGCAGGAGGTGTAGGGGGGCACAAAGATGAATCGGAATCACAGCATTGCAGGGTCCGAAATGCCTTCGTCATGCGGTAGAGGACGTTGAACGGGAGGTCGCGTGAACAGTGATCCCGCTGGAAGTCAGCATTTGCGAACCGGTTCCTGAGGCAGTAGGATGGACGAGTATTCAAACGTTGAACTGACCGACATGCACCTCGCGTATGGAGCTGCGGACTGTAACAGCCGCGCCGCTCTGCGCTTGTACCAGGAACGTTTCTCGCACGGGCGTGCTCCTCATCATACGATTTTCGCACGTGTGCACAGAAGGTTACGTGAGACTGGTTGTTTCACGAGAGGTACCATGAATCGAGAGCGAATGACGAGGACGCCAGACAACAAGGAGAATGTCCTATGTCTTGCAGAAGGCAATCCGAGTACGAGTACTCGAGCGATAGGCCAACGATTGGATATTTCCCAATCCACTGTATGGAGGATACTGTCAACAATCCAAATGAGTTCATCTGCTACGCGTCCAATCATTGGAGCCTGCGGATTATCCACTCCGGAGGACTTTTGCTACTTAGTTTCTTCAACAGAAATGGTTCGCAAATGCTGACTTCCAGTGGGATTGCTGTTAACGCGACCTCCCATTCAACATCCTCTACCGCATGACAAAGGCATTTCGGACCTTGCAATGCTATGTGATTCCGATTCGTCTTTGTGCCCCCTACACCTCCTGCAAGTTTGTAGCACTGGTAGTGAATCACCCTGTATATTAGTTATATAAATTAAAAAAAAAAAAATAACTAATAATACTATGTCATTTCATTTTTAAGTTTATTTCAAATTTTGTGTGCTGTTAACAGTAGAACTGCCACAATGGTTTTGCAGCTCTTTTAACTACAGAAGTACAAGTCCGTGGCATTTACAAACTTTCCATTGACTTACAGCATGCATAATTTTGCACATATTTTTATTTTAAATTTTAGCCCTATACCTAAAACTGCCAAAGTAGTCAATTTGACTGATTGTAAAATTTTTATAAAATTAGCTAATTTTTATACAGTTGATATAGCTAATCAAGGTTTTTGCATTTATTTATCTTGTGACAATATGAGTATATGATAATGATATTATAATGATATTGTTAAATACTGAGGAAGATATTTAAAACATAAGAAAGCAATACCGAATAGTACTTAAAGCAGATATTTAAAAATGTCAGTGTGTAATTTGAGGCTAATTTTAAGCTCAGGGGAATGCGTAATACTAAACATATGCAATTCTAATAACCTTTTCTTTGTGCAAGTACGTGCCTAGGTGCATTCTCTCTGCATGTGTGTGCATGCCACATCAGGTCTGAGTGTGTGTGTAGGAGTCACTACTGTATATTGCTGCGCCATACCATTTTAGTTGAAACTATGCAGTATTTCAAAAATTTTTACAGTGCTAGTCAATTGCATTACTAAAATGTGGCTCTCTCGTGGTCTTACCCAAGAGAAGATTCAAAAACGTCTAGAGCAATTGGAAAAGCTATCTGTAGATGAGTCTGGAGAGGAGGGCAGAGATGAATTTAGAGAAGAAGAAAGTGATAAATGGATTCCTAATGAAAGAGGCAAAAAATCTAGCAGTAAGGAAAATATTACTTCTGATCCTTGTACATCAAGTGATATTAGATGATGACGCATGGCATCATCATCATAAAAACTGTCTCTATTAGTGGGTAGCAAACATACTTCAAAATCTAAGCACATATGGAAAGTTATAAAATGTGGTGGTACTTTGGCTGGACATGCATTAAACGAACATAATTCACAACAACCCTCGACCAACTTATGCAAGACGAAATGTGTGTATGGATTCTTTGTGGTGTTTAATTTATTTGTAGACACCTCAATGATAAAACACATACAGAACTGCACTGAAATTGAAGTGCAAAGACAATCGAAGGATAATAATTTGTCTATGTCCATTCAAGAACTTGATGCTTTTAGCTTTCAGAGTGCATGGTACTAGAAATTTAGAACTGCATAATTTGTGGTCAACTGTATGGTGGCCTCAATTTTTTTCATGATACAATATCACCTAATAACTTTCATGAAATTAAGCAGTCCATAAGATTCAACATGATAAATTTGCTTTAGCTTCAGAATATGGTGCAAATTTATTATAAAGCTTGCTGTATGCTCAATATATGGCCAAAAAAACCAGACAAATTTGGTATCAAGTTTTGGTTGACAGCTGAAACAACTTCAAACTATCTATTGAATGACTTTCCTTATTTAGGGAAAGATATGTGCCCAGCTAGTCAACCACTTTCTGAATATGTCATCCTAAAACTAATGGCAACCATTTTTGTATTGAAGTAGAAATGTAACCACTGATAACTTTACCAGTTTTGAATGGACAAAGAAATTAGTCCAAAAAATACTACTTTAGTGGGAACTGTGAATCATGCTCTTAAAGAAATTCCAATGTCCATAAAAAAAGTATAAAGTAGAATTATATTCGACTTCAGTTTTCAAACTTGGTTGCACTCTGATGAATTATTTTATATCAGGCCAAAGCAAATAATCTTGAATACTCTTCATATAAGTGTGGCAATAAGTTAATGATACCAAGAAGAAGCCTGATACAGTATTATATTACAGCAAAACAAAGTTTGGGATTAATGGAATTGATTGATAGCTATTTAGTCAAAATAGCTAGTAAATATTCAACCAAAGCAGATTCATGTAGATGGCCTCTCATATCTTTTATAATATATTAGATCTTGCAGTAATTAATGCTTGGATTATTTATAAAGAAGTGACAAGAAAAATTATGAAGAGGAGAGATTTTATAGTGAATCGAGCTGATGAACTCAGAAAAGAACGTATAGATTTACAGAAAGCAGCAGCTCAATCCAGTAACAATACCAGCCATGTCAAATCTCTCAAAAGCATCAATGCCAAATTGGGCAATTCAATGCAAACAAAGCTACAGAAATGTGCACTGTATAAAAAGTATGGAAAGTTTACAGGAACTGTTGAAAAAACTCATTTGTTTAAATTATGCAAAGTAATTTTTAAACTTCAGTTTATTTCCTAGACAAAAAAGTTGTGTTAAAATTTTTGCTATTTGTATTACCGTAAGCACAACACTATGTACTGTTGCCAGTTACTTTATATCAGTGCTTATAATAAAATGTTGAAAACACAACTTAAAAGTCTATTTTATGCACAGCAGTCAAAAAGACTGGCAATGGCTGTTTCTGGTATTTTTGGCCAGCAGTTCCAGTGTGAAATTTCAAAATTATTAGGCTGTGATTGTATATTGTTAGGCATGTGTTAAGTGCTGAGGCTATGAGGTTTCAGTGTATTGTCTATAATTGCATGTAATTTTCAGTCAATTTTTTTTTTTTTTTTCCAGTTTCCAAAAGCAAAAAAAAAAACCACCAGTTCAACCTTCACCTGAGACCAGCTAACTTGCCCACACTAAAAAAAACCCATAATAATTACTCATGGCATTGACAAGTTTCAGACTCGTACCTTTCCATCCCAGTGAGAAGATCGTGATTATTGCTATCTGTGAGGGTGTTATTGAAAGTCTCCAGTAATATATGTTTTGTCAGTTACATAAGTAATCTAACTTACCATAGAAAAAGATTCTGACATCTGAATAGAACTACTGCAACTCACGTTACTTAATTTGCAATGCTCTAAAACGTAAGAAGGCTTCCAGCTGTTTTTGTTATCAAGATTGAATGTTGTGTTTCATATAAGTATGTGAAAAAATAACATATTCCTTCAAAAACAGCCCAATTAAGATTGTAAACATTTATAAAGTTTGGGGTGGGGAGGTAACTGCAATTAACATTGAACTAACAACAAAAACACAATTGATATAATACCACCTGTGAGGCAACCTACCACAAATAAACAAAAATAGATAGTGGCATGTCACTTCACAAGTGCTTTCATGAGAAAGTTCAGCTTTTACCTTCAACCAGCAGGCAATGCACAATTGATATTATGGCAGGTCACACATATGGTGGTACTGCCGGGTTTAAAATACAAAAGTCCAGTAATTATTACATGGCACTAGTAACATTCTTATTATATGGTTATAATGATATTGTTAAATACAGAGGAAGATATTTAAAACATAAGAAAGCAATACTGAATAGTACTTAAAGCAGATATTTTAAAATGTCAATGTGTAATTTGATGCTAGTTTTAAGACCTGGGGAATGCATAATACCTAAGGCTCTCCACATTGCTGTAGAGTGATGTGTTATGTTGTGAAGGAATAAGCTGCATGTAGCTTGTGGGTAATGAGTTGGACACCCCTTGGCATAATACAATAATACTTAAATGACAAAAAAAAAAAAAGGCCTACTCCATAATAAGCACTTAAATACATGGACCCACAACCAATGGTCATTGTGTGTGCCTTGGAAAAGAAAATATAGACCATCCAAGATTGACACCTATTAAGTGTTTCCAATGCCCGTATACTATAATGTTTACTTAAAATTCCAGTGATCTAGAGTAGATGAGTTACATCTATACCAATGAGCCAAAACATTATGACCACCTACCTAATATGATGTTGGTATTCTACATGCAGCCACAACAGCTCGTACCTGGCAAGGCATGGATGCTACAAGATTTCTAAATGTGTCTTGTGGTATCTGGTACCAACACGTAACAGGCAGATCCTTTAACTCCTGTATGGTTCGTGGTTGAGACGCTGCAAATCGGAGTTGCTGTTCCAACACAAACCACATAACTCAACGGGATTGATGTCTGGGGAATTGGGAGGCCAGGGCAATACCTGGAAGTCTTCCTCATGTTCTGTGAACCAGTCTCGAACAGTCCGGGTGGTGCGGCATGGAGCATTATCCTGCTGAAAGATGGCACCGCTAGAGGGAAAGACCATTGCCATGAAATGGTTGACCAGTATTTCAACTGGGTGGACCAGTTGAAATACTGGTCAACATTGATAGATGGTAGATGTCAGAGTGCCTGGGACATGGATGACTGGACCCAGGGTATCCCATCAGAACATCGCCCAAAGCATGACACCACCGCTGCCTTGTTTTCGTCCCACGGTGCATCCAGGCATCATCACTTCCCCAGGTAAACGACGCAGATGTACCCAGCTATCCACATGGTGCAACAGGAGACGTGATTCATCGTACCAGACGACCTTCTTCCAATCACTCAAGATCCAGTTTCGATGCTCGTGTGCCCATTGTAGGTGCCGTTGCCGGTGAACTTTGGTTACCGTGAGCACTTGGAGCGGCCTGTGGCTACACAGCCCCATTTTCATCAGGGTTCGAAGTACTGCGTGTTGTGATACATTACTCCCATCACCAGCATTCCAATTACCAGCGAGTTGCGCCAAAGTCGCCCTTCTGTTGCCACATACCATCTGGGACAGCCTTCGTTCACCTCGAGCATCAATGAGCCATGGGTGTCCAACACCTTGCCTCCGGCGGTTTGTGGATTGTCCCTCCTCAGACCACTTTCAGTAGGTACTAACCATGGTTGACCGTGAGCATTCCCACCAGCCGTGCCGTTTCGGATATGCTCTGACCCAGTCTTCTGGCGATTACAATTTGTCCTTTGTCAAACTCGCTTAAGTGTGCTGCCTTTCCCATCCAAAGAACAAGACTAACGCTGATTAATGGAGCTCAGTATCGGGTGTTTTTTATACCTTGTCCCGGCCCACGCACGCACTGTAGTTCACCTGCAGTTGCTTTGATTTGCATAACGACTTGTTGGTCATAATGTTTTGGCTCATCAATGTATATATTAATATAAAACAGTTAGTAATTTATGTATTTCTGGGCTCCATTTTCTGATATAAAAGTAGTTTCTACATGGCACATTTAATATTAACTGGCATAGTTAATATTTTCTTTTCTGTAAATCTACACATTACAGACACACTAGGAATGTATCTGTGATGTGGATACATTGTTATACATTAATATATATGTTTTTGTAGTACTCTTGTGTAGTTGAACATAATTAAGTGATCATAAAAATTAATAAAATTTTTCATATTCTGAAAATTACACATTCTTATTGAAATTTCATTATTTTATAGCTTGATCATAAATTTAAGAACACAGCTCTAGGATTAGATATAGTGCATGTATCCCTCCCATATCAGTTTCCATATTATTAATAGTAAAATAATAAGAGGAGTTTACCTCAATATAGTACGTAGGACACCTCCGTATGATACCCTCCAGAAATTAAAACGGAAAAAACGAAAAAAAAACAACTTACCAGTACATTAGAGTAAAATATAAATAATTAAATAATCAATTTAACACAATTCAAATCAATTTGAAACAAAAATCAAATTAACGCAATTAAAGGAATCTAACAAAAATATTCAAAACGATTTTGAATCGTTTTGAATATTTTTGGAATCTAACAGAAATATTCAAAACGATTCAAAATCGTTTTGAATATTTTTGTTAGATTCCTTTAATTGCGTTAATTTGATTTTTAATTGTTTCAAATTGATTTGAATTGTGTTAAATTGATTATTTAATTATTTATATTTTACTCTAATGTACTGGTAAGTTGTTTTTTTTTTCGTTTTTTCCGTTTTAATTTCTGGAGGGTATCATACGGAGGTGTTCTACGTACTATATTGAGGTAAACTCCTCTTATTATTTTACTAATATTATTATCAACGTAGAACATATTGAGTATTACAGCTCTGATTCATACTATATTATTAATTATTATATTCCTTCATTGACCCTTTTGTAAGTATGCACGTATGTATACATTTCTCCCTATATACATACATTTTGAAGGTTTTTTCAATGTAGTGTCAGCAAATTACATCTGTATATATACAGATTTTCTTGAAGCTCTACAGACACACTCTGCCATCAATCAATAATGTTTAACAAATAATAGTAGCCACTTTTATATTTACAGTCTTTTCAAAAATTAGCACTTAAGTACATGAAAGGCAACAAGATTCAAGTTGATGGGACTTGCATAAACTGAAATTGAAGAAATGAAATTCAGATCCAGAAGTTAATGAAACTGAATCAAATAATACATATATAAATGTAGAGGATATTACTCCTAAGGAAAAAAAGATAAATAATGATGAGTTTTTTATATTTTTCCTTTTTTTTTTTGACAAATTTAAAAAAATCACTGGATTTTGGAAAAATGTCCAAATATTTAGTTTTATAGTGTATACTTACAATTATTTGAAAGTATGATTTGTTGTTTTCATAATTGTCATATCTGATGTTTTTGTCATGAGGGAGCTACATTTGTAAACTTCATATTCCTTTTTGTTTTTTTCAGAATCAGCAAGAGAATAGTTAATCCAGTTATCAAGTAAGGAAAATAGAATTCATACCAGAATGAAAGAAAATCAAGAAAATCCTTTTCAGATGTAGTCATATATTACATAATTCTTAATTTATCTGAAATCACATCTAAAAATGTTTGCTAATGAAGTTATCAAGAAAGATCTTATTGCAGTAAATATTTTTCCTTTCAAAATCGTAGAATCACCAGAAACATCACTACCACATGTCACTTGTAAACAGAATTCAATTCCCCAGAAAGAAATTACAGAAACAAAGAATTCTAGAAAGCCATTTTTAAAGGACAATTGTTTTATAACAGGAAGAAAGTTTCACAATCAGGAGAAATATTTGAAATGTGGACTCAGTGGGATGATATATTCAGGCCATATTGAAAGGCACTTAATTCAACCTCAGAAGAAACGCTTCCCTTGTGAAATATGTGATAAGATATTTTCCCACTCAAATAGTCTGAAAAAGCATATATTAGTTCACACTCAGGAGAAACTATTCATTTGTGAAATATGCGGTATCGCATTTTCACAATCAAGTAACTTGAAAAGTCACTTATTCGTCCACACTCGGGAAAAACCTTTCTCCTGTGAAAAATGTGGTAAAGCATTTTCACACATAAGTGCTCTGAAAAGGCATTCACTGATTCACATCAAGGAGAAACCTTTCACTTGTGAAATATGTGGAAAAGTATTTTCACATACTACTCAGCTAAAATCACATTTATTAGTTCACACTCACGAGAAATCTTTCATTTGTGAAATATGTGGCAAGGCATTTTCACAGACAGGCTATCTGAAAATACATTTGTTGGTTCACACTCAGGAAAAACCTTTCTCTTGTGAAATTTGTGGCAAGGCATTTTCTCAGACAAGTTCGCTGAAAAGACATTCATTAATCCACACTGAGGAGAAACCCTTCACATGTGGAATATGTAATAAAGCATTTTCAAACTCAAGTAACCTGAAAAGCCATTCATTAGTTCATGCTCAGGAGAAACCCTTCATTTGTGAAATATGTAAAAAAGCATTTTCGCAGTCTCGTCAACTAAAATCGCATTTATTGGTTCACACTCAAGAAAGACCATTTATGTGTGAAATATGTGGCAAAGCGTTTTCACAGGCAAATTATCTGAAAGTACATTTATTGGTTCACACCCAAGAAAAGCGGTTCTGTTGTGAAATATGTGGGAGGGCATTTTCACAGACAAGTTCTTTGAAAAGACATTTATTGGTTCATACTGAGGAGAAGCCCTTTGCTTGTGAAATATGTAACAAAGCATTTTCACTTTCCCATAATTTAAAACTGCATTTATTAGTTCACACTCAAGAAAAATCATTTTGTTGTGAAATATGTGGCAAGGCGTTTTCACAGTCGAGTCACCTGAAAAGACATACCTTGGTTCATACTCAGGAAAAACCTTTTACTTGCGAAATATGTAATAAGGCATTTTCACAGTCTCACCAGCTGAAGTTGCATTTATTAGTTCACAGTCAAGAAAAACCTTTCTCTTGTGAAATATGTGGAAAGGCATTTTCCCAAACATGTAGTTTAAAAAGACATTCATTAGGTCACAATCAAGATGAAACCTGTCACTTGTGAAATATGCAAAAGTTTTCGCATTCTCGTCGCTTAAAATCATGTTTAACTTTTGCTTGCTAACATAGTGTCTCGCTCACTTTGCTTTTTAAATTTTTTTTCTTAATTTTTAAATTAAATTAAATTCCTTCCCCCCCATGCTCATGACCACAGTGTTCTTTAACTGGTTATATGAATTTTCTGTTTTCATTTCAATATACTGTGAATTATAAGACATTAAGACATTAATTTTTGTTTGGTATTTAACAGACACCAGGTGGACAAGAGCATCTGCTTTTCTTCTAGGCTGTTCCCATTCCTAGTTACTGTTGCAAGACACCAGTGACAGGTGTCTAATTTTTCCACTAAATGTCAACAGCTGACAAAAATACAAATACAGTTTACTAACTGCCTGCCAAATGCCATGTGAGCATCTGGAATCAGTGACCTTAAATTCTAAAAAATACAGGAACATTTTTCTTTATTATTACTGTTATTTGTTTCTCTTGTTCATTTTCATTCAATATTTTTTATAATTAAAACAAAAGGGTCGATCATGCATAGCATATGCTACGTGAGTGATCTTATTAAAACTGAGGGTGTGAGTGACGGAAGATTAACTGGAATCAACCCTAAAAAACATTTATTAGTTGGCTTTTGGGCACCACTAACCTTACAGAGATTTTGTCGCAAGATATTTCAGATAGCTCGAAAATGGATCATTTTATAAATTAACTGAAGAAAACCTCCTTATGTATAGTGTTTGGGTATAAATTCTCATTCAGTGTACGAAGAGAGAGAATTTCCAAAAGTATACTTATCCACGGTGTTAAAAGTAATTTCAAATATGCATTTTTTATAATTAATATATTTTAAATCTTTTCTGAGGTGAGTTTTCTGAACATATCTAATCCCTGGGGTTTTTTTTTTTCTTTTTTTTTTGCTACCACTGGAGCAAGTTTCTTTATGAAAATTTGAAAATTTTTAAAAATGATAACTTTGTACATAAATATTTTTTATTAGGCAGTCTAAAATCAAGTGACAAAACAAGAGAAGATGAAGTCTTGAATGCAGTAAGTTATGCAATATTTCTTTTCATAATTTCAAAGTAATATTGCATATAATGTTATACCCCAGTGTATTATTAAAATTATTTTAGAACAGAACTTATTGATTATGTAGTTGTGATTATTTCTAATATCAACTTTTGTGTACAATGAACTTCATGTATTCTCTATTTTTTTCTCCTCAGATTCAAAAAGGAGCATAAATAGTTTTTCCATCAGGTACAGCTAAAAAATAGTGAGAATAATCAATTAGACAAGCAATCGTTTTGAAAAGAATAGTCGGTGCTTTTATCGTAAGTAAACTGCAAAAATGTCAACTAGTCATATCAACATTAAAGATGTTTTGAAAGAAGAAAATGTTTTCCTCATAAAAAATAAGAGATCACTGGAAAATTCAGTGTCACAGGATACAAGCAAGCAGAATTACATTATTCAAATGGCATTAGTATTAGTAGAGGCATATGATGCAAGAAAGCAAGCTTATATAGCATCAGCCAAAAAAAAAAAAAAACCTTCCTGTTTCACCCATCATTCACTCCAAAACTTTGTCTAGTTCAGCCTTGAATTTATTTAAGGTGTCAACTTCCACAACGGCCGGTGGAAGTTTGTACCAGCAATCAACCTGCTGGCTAAAGGCAAATTTCTACATATCTATTCTACAACTGTCTTTCCTCAATTTGAATTTATGCCCCCTCAGGTGCAGAATCTGAGCAAGAAGAAGAATCCCATCAGCATTGAGCTTGCTCAAACTATTCAAGGTCTTATATACTTCAGTTAGATCTCCATGCAGGTGCCTAGTCTCCGGAAGCTGCAATTTGCCGAGAATTAGGGTTGAATTTGAAAGTGTCTGCAATTCTGCCCAGACACGATAGGAGGGAGTATATGATGAGAGCCTTGTCGATCAATTCGGCCCTGGAAAGATTGTGCAAGGCTCAAGGGGTAGAATTTTTTTCAGCCTGGACTCTACTTGTTAACAGGAGAGATTGCTTCTACAGGGATGGGATACACTTAAATAGAAAGGGTGCAAGAATATTTGCTGATGCTATCGAGGCAGTGTTAGGTGGGTCGGAAAACTGCTAGCTTGGGGGGAGACAAAGACCAAAAGATTGACAGTAGCCACTGGCAGAGGTGAAAGAGATTCTTGCACTGCTTCTATTAGAATGAGCAGAAGCCTGAAAAACAAGATGCATGGTATTTCAGAGACTGCTGGGAGCCATTGCGGTACAAGTAAAAACATGGGTTGTGTTAGGGTAGCTAAGAATAGAAACAGGTGCAGGTATACTTGCGTGTACACCAATGCTAGGAGTTTAGTAAATAAATTTGATGAATTTGAGGTATTGCTCAAAACATCGAAGTTGTTTTGAGCAATACCTCAAAACATCAAAACATCCATGCAGGTGCCTAGTCTCCGGAAGCTGCAATTTGCCGAGAATTAGGGTTGAATTTGAAAGTGTCTGCAATTCTGCCCAGACACGATAGGAGGGAGTATATGATGAGAGCCTTGTCGATCAATTCGGCCCTGGAAAGATTGTGCACGGCTCAAGGGGTATAATTTTTTTCAGCCTGGACTCTACTTGTTAACAGGAGAGATTGCTTCTACAGGGATGGGATACACTTAAATAGAAAGGGTGCAAGAATATTTGCTGATGCTATCGAGGCAGTGTTAGGTGGGTTGGAAAACTGCTAGCTTGGGGGGAGACAAAGACCAAAAGATTGACAGTAGCCACTGGCAGAGGTGAAAGAGATTCTTGCACTGCTTCTATTAGAATGAGCAGAAGCCTGAAAAACAAGATGCATGGTATTTCAGAGACTGCTGGGAGCCATTGCGGTACAAGTAAACACATGGGTTGTGTTAGGGTAGCTAAGAATAGAAACAGGTGCAGGTATACTTGCGTGTACACCAATGCTAGGAGTTTAGTAAATAAATTTGATGAATTTGAGGTATTGCTCAAAACATCGAAGGCAGATATTGTTGGGATATCAGAGACGTGGTGTCACACAGATATAAGGGATGCAGAACTGCAATTTGGGGAGTACAACGTCTACAGAAAGGATAGACAGGATAGGAAAGGGGGAGGGGTTATGCTATTAGTTAAGAAACACATAAAAACCAAGGAAGTGAAGCCAGTCGACATCGCTGGACAGTGCAGTGTTGAGTCAGTTTGGTGTGACATAAACATCAAAATTGAGAGTAGGAGTGTGCTATAGGCCTAATGACTCTGATGAGTATAATAAGGAACTGTACAGGGAAATAGAGTGGGCCAGTAAATCAGAGAGTCTTATAATGGGAGATTTTAATTTTCCAGATATTGACTGGAATTTGGGGGCTGGTTACTCACACACTAGCAGGGCTTTTGTGGATTTATTGGATGATTGTTTTCTACATCAGCATGTTCGGGAGGCAACTAGAGGGAGTAATACTCTTGATTTGATTATCAGCAGTGATTCTTCATGCATGAAGAATCTGCAGATAAATGAACCACTAGGTGGCAGTGATCACAGTGTGCTGAAGTGGGATTTACTCAAAGAGGTAACTACCATTAGGGGTGAAGGGAAGGGTTATTGCTTCCGTAAAGGCGACTATGATGGACTGAGACAGTATTTAAATTCTATACAGTGGGACCAACTGATGATGTTACCAACAGCAAATTCAAAATGGGAAGCATTCAAAGAACTTATCTTGGAAGCTAATAGGCTTTACATACCAACTAAGAAATATTGTTCAAGGTTCAGGCCTAAATGGATGTCAGATGAACTAATGAGGCATATGGCAGAGAAGAAAAATGCATGGGATACATACAAATTAACACATGACACAGAAGCCTATGATAGATACAAGTTGATATGCAACCAAGTTACAAAGGAGGTTAGGCAGGCGAAGGCAGATTACGAGAAATCCTTGGCAAGGGATGCAAAGAAAAACAGCAAAGAGTTCTTTACTTATGTAAACTCTAGAAGGAAGGGGATGAATCAGATTGGTCCACTTGATATTGATGGGTCAACTGTTGATGATCCTGCTCAGGTAGCTAACAAACTAAATGAATATTTTGCATCAACATTCACACATGAGGAGTTATTCAGCGAGGGGAATGCCAGAGATGTATTCAACTCTAGCAGTAAGCTACAGAATCTTGAAATAACTGGGAGTAAAGTGGAGGAGAAACTGTTGAAGATAAACACAAGAAAGGCACCCGGGGTGGATGGGATCTATCCAGTTATATTAAAGGAGGCAGCAAAGGAAGTAAGCAAACCCTTAGCCATAATTATGAGAGCTTCCTTGGACTCAGGGGAGGTACCCATAGACTGGAAATGTGCAAATGTGACCCCAATTCTCAAAGGAGGATCAAAGGCTGACACAAGTAATTATAGACCTGTGAGCTTAACTTCTGTTCCAGGAAAATTAATGGAGGCACTGGTTAAAGAAGCACTGCAGGATCATTTAGACAAGACTTCAGTTATAGCTCAGACACAGCATGGTTTTGTTAAGGGGAAGTCTTGCCTGACCAACTTGATTGGTTACTATGATGCAGTCACAAAAGAACTGGATGCAGGGAATAACTTTGATATTATATACTTGGATCTTAGAAAGGCTTTTGATACTGTTGCACATGGAAGACTGCTACACAAATTGGAGCAGTGTGACATTGGAGACAAATTGCTGCTATGGATAAAGGGGTGGTTGAGGGGGAGAAGACAGAGAGTGGTAATCAATGGACACTGCTCATCGTGGTCTGATGTTATTAGTGGAGTCCCTCAGGGCTCAGTGTTGGGTCCATTATTGTTTTCTGTATTTATAAATGATATTGATGATGGTATATCAAGCTTAATGTCCAAGTTTGCAGACAATACAAAGGTTGGCAGGGTTGTCAAGGACACTACTGACACTATGCTGCTGCAACAGGATCTGGAAAGGTTGAGCAGATGGGCTGAGAGGTGGCAAATGAAGTTTAACATTGACAAATGTAAAGTACCACACATGGGAAACAGCAACCCCAGAGCAACGTATCAACTCTGTGGTACTACACTGACAGTGGTAGAGAATGAAAGGGACTTGGGGGTGGTTGTGCAGGCAGATATGAAGTTCTCTGAGCAGTGCAGACGGGCTGCAAGAGTAGCTCATTGAGTATTGTCAATGATATACAGGAATTTTTCCAGCAGGGATAAGGAGGTGATTATTCCATTGTATAAGGTGATGGTCAGGCCACACCTAGAGTACTGTATACAGGTCTGGAGGCCTCATTTCAAGAAGGATGTAGAGCTGCTGGAACGAGTACAGAGAAGGGCAACAAGATTAGTGAATGGAACAAAGGGGTGCTCTTACGAAGAAAGGCTTAAGTTTTGCAAATTACAGTGTCTGGAGACTAGGCACCAGCGAGGTGATCTGATAGAGGTGTATAAAGCCTTGAATGGTTTAAGCATGCTCAATGCTGATGGGATACTGCCTCTTGCTCAGAAAAATCACCTGAGAGGGCATAAATTCAAATTGAGGAAAGACAGATGTAGGATAGACGTGCGGAAATTTGCCTTTAGCCAGCGGGTGGTTGGTTGGTGGAACAGACTTCCATCCCTTGTGGTGGAGGTTGATAGCCTAAATAAGTTTAAGGCTCAGCTGGACAGGTATTTTGAACGAACAGAGGGGTGAAGTGGAAGTGGGTTGTTTTTTTTTTTTTTTTTTTTTTTTTTTTTGGCTGATGCTGCATAAGCTTGCTTTCTTGCATCAAATGCCTCTACTAATGCTAATGCTAATTTGCAGAACTTAACTGCCTTTCTTGGTTACAGCAACCCTTTGTTCCACTCACCAATCTTGTTGCCCTTCTCTGTACTCATTCCAGCAGCTTTACATCTTTCCTAAAATGAGGCCTCTAGACCTGTATGCACTATTTAAGGTGTGGCATGACCATTGCCTTGTACAATGGGATAAGCACCTTGTCCCTACTAGCAAAATTCCTATATATCATGGACAAGACATCAAGAGTAGCCTGTGCAGACGCTACTGTTGCAGCTTGTCTGCACAGCTCAAGAGAATAAAAGAGTTATTGCATTTTCTTTAGATAATTGTATTATAGGTGAAAGATAATTTATTTATTAGGAGAAACATTTAAAATATGAAACGGAATGTTTGTATGTTCAGTTGAACTCAAAAGACTTGTCAAAAGACAACTCTTTGTTCATATTACAGAAAACCTTTCTCTTTTAAAATATGTGGTAATGCATTTAGAGGTCAGGTCATCTGAAATAACATTTATTGATGCACTTAAGAGAGGCCATTCAAATGTGAAATAAGTGGCACGGATTTACGGAATCAGATAATCCCAAAAAATGGTTCACACTCAAAAGAAGCCATTCAGATATGAAATGCATGGCAAGGCATTTTCATTGTCAGGTTTTTTTGAAGAAACATTCATTGGTATATCCAGTCAGGAGAAGCACTCCACTTGTGAAATACTATGCAAAGCATTTGCCAGGGCAGTCTATCTAAAAACATCATTGGTGCACAGTCAGGAGAAACATTTCACTTTTCAAGTATGTGGAAAGTCATTTATGGAATTATGTAAGCTGAAAAGACATTCGTTGGTTCACAACCACATGAAATGCTTCATTTGTGATGTATGCGGCAAGGCATTTTCAACCTTGCAGCAAAGGAGTTACCTCCTTTGCCTTGTCCCTTAATATAATTGGATAGATCTGATCCAGCTCATGTGCCTTATGTTTAACTTCAATTTTTCTTCCACTTGTCTCAGTAATTACAAGACCATTCAGCTCTCTATTAAAAGTTTGATAAATTTCTGGCATCCCCTTGTGTGAATGTAGATGCAGAATACCTATTCAGTTTGCCAGCAAACAGTAGAATCATTAACAGAAACCATCAATATTAAGTTAACCAATGTGATTCATCTCCCTTCCTTCTAGTGTTTACCTAAGTAAAGAAGTCTTTGCTGTTTTTCTTTGCATCCTTAGCCAAGGAAGTCTCATAATCTGCTTTAGCTTGCCTTACCTGCTCTGTGACGTAATTGCTGACTAGTTTATATCTACCATAGGCTTCTGCATTACCTGATAATTTATATTCATCCCAAAAACTCTGAGACCACTGTAGTCAACTTTTCACGAGCAAAAGCCCTTCCCTCTCCCCTTTATTTACATCTTTAAGTAACTCTCACATGAATACACTGATCACAGTATGTTCTTGTGGGATTCACATGACATCCTACTCAGGATTTTTTTTTGTAAAGTAAAAAATATCCACTATTATGCATTTGAATTAATATTTAGTTATCGCACTACTGAGCACACACAAAAAAAAATTAAAAATTGTTCACATGCAAAAGTTATAAATATAAATGTTTGAGTGGAGAATACCCATTGTAGCCACTTGCACATCTAACCGAAAGTCACGTAACTGCCAGTTAGATAGCTTTCCAACGCCTCCGTAACCAGTTGGGCAGGAGCAGCAGTGCAAAGCACATGCTTCTTGATTAGACTAGTTCGAGCCCGTGACCACCAAATATGGAGGGTGCAGAAAGGTCAGGGAATCACTACTGCATATACCTGGAGGAATATGGCCTTCATTGCTAATGCTCCTAAAGACCAAATAACAAAAACAAAAGAACAGACACCCTTCCTGGCCTTCGTAGGTAGTCACTTTGTCACTGTTGAACAGTTTGTCACTTTTCTCACTGAGTTCGAAATCTGTCAATGATGTGAAAAATTTTATTGGTATTCTTTACAACATGACTGAGTTAATGGGTCTCAGGTGAGGGTAGCATGTTTTCTCTCGGAAACTCGAGGTTTCCATCCAGCAAATTGACAACAGAACATGTACAGACAATGTGTACTGCACGTGGTCTAAGTTGATGATGCACATAAAGCCCTACAACAAACGAACTTTCCTGATCTGCTCACTGGCTACTTTGACTTCCCTGTCTGTTATTTGTTTCAATATCTAATTTCATTTGTAGCAATTATGAATTTATGTGAAGAGGTGTTCCCCACATCAATGCCAACAGTTGCACCTCATCATCATGCAACACTGCAGTAACCCTCAAGGCAGAATTTCCTGGTCCCACAAGAGCTAATTTTTGTCAGTGAATATATTGGCAGGAAAACGGAAAGTATGTTGTGCAAAACGGACAGGTAGAACAGGACGGGTATGTTTGCAAGAGGTAAAGGTAGATGATGAAGAGCAGCTCTTAATATGGTGGCAGCTCTTAATGTGGTTGTACACGTTGCATTGGCACTAATGTTAAAAGTAGGCTCAATGATGTCCATTTTCACTTGCAGTCTGCCAAACCCAACACTTTTTCTGACAATCTCAGTTATCGGTCGATTCAACCATTGCTCATCTCGGTTGCCCAAATTATTCGCTCTCTGGGCAACTTTCATCTCAAAGGTGGTAATTCTACCTGTCTGTTCTGATATTCCCTGTCAGAGAATTGGTAATTTGGAATCTCTTTTCGATCTTTTCTAGCTTAAAATCTCTATCATTCTGTCAAATTCATATGTTGTCTCTACTGTTCTTCCAACTCCACTAATCACTTGGAACTTTGACTTCCTGTCTTTGCAGCTTGACTTTCTACAGTCCGATTTTCCTTGGTGATTTTAATGTTCACAACTTCAGTTGCCTTCCGATTTCTAGTATCAGACCCATCTGGTCTGAAACTAGGTCGAGGCTTTTGCGATTACTAATGACCTTGCACAGATAGTTTTTTACCTACCAGAATATTAGACAGTCCTAATCATACTGCCAACACGCTTGATCTTTTTCTCACAAACAACCCTTCTAAGTACACAGTCGAGGTGAGTGGTCCTTTAGACACCTCAGATCACAACTTGGTGATTGTCTCTTCTCTAATGGAACCTTTATCTCATGGCTGTTCCCAAACTTGTGTTGTTTGGTATTACAAGAATGCAGAATGGGATGTCCTGTGAGATTTCTTTTCCTTAGTCGAATTACTATGTAAACTTCTGATGTCAACGTTTGCTCAGATAGTATCAGTGAAATTATTCTTGTAGGAATGGAATACTTTATTCCACACTCCACTTTAAAACCTCGTCCTTTATCTAAACCACGGTTTTCCAATAAATGTGCTAAAGTTCAAGAGAAAAGTGTTGCATGTCGTAATTGGCTTGTTTCCAATGCTTCAGTTTCATCTTTTGTCTACACCAAAGCTTGCAACAATTGTAAAGAATCAGTCCAAACTAGATTTTGAACAGGCTAGGAGTAGAAAACTTGCTTCTTGCGCTAATGATAGCCAGGCATTCTGGTCTCTTGCCAAAGGTATTGGACGCAACGATTGCCCAACTCTGCAAACATCTATGTCAAAACTAGGTGGTTCTATTGTCACTTCAGCCAAGGATAAAGATGACCTGCTAGCATCCCATTTTTCTTACAACTCATGTATTAATGATCTTAGTAAAACACCTCCCTACCATTCCCAGCACGATACATTCGTTGCCTGTTGCAGTCTTCCGTCAAAAGGATGTCAGAAGGATTTTTATGAACATTGATGCTCAGAAAGCTCCAGGTCCTAATTGTATTTCTACACTTGTTCTCAAAACCTGTGCTCGAGAACTTGCTCCTGTTCGTTGCCGTCTGTTTTCAATTTCTTATTCCAAAGGTGTTTTTCTTATGCTTGGAAGTTTGCTCATTTCCAGCCAGTTCCTAAAAAGGGTGAAAATTCCCTCCAATCTGATTATCGTCCCATTGCAATTACTTCTATTGTTTCTAAAGTAATGAAGAAATCAGTTAACCGCCAACTCTTAAACTACGTAGAAACCTTCCGTCTGATCAACGATCGCCAGTATTGATTCCATCAGTGTCGATCCACTGGAGATATTCTGGCTTATGTTACCCATTTATGGACAAATTCAATGGAAAAGTTCGGTGAAACATAAGCAGTTGCTCTTGACATCTCAAAGGCTTTCGATCGTGTTTGGCATAAAGGTTTCCTAAACAAGTTTCCACCTTATGGTTTGGCAACTGTTTTTTGTAATTGGTTATCCAGTTTTCTGTCCTCTTGTGTATTAATGACCTTCTTCAATTGACTGGAAATCCTATCCATAGTTTTACCGATGATAGCACATAGCATTCCACTTTCCAGTTTGAGAAATCTTGACCTGCCCAATCAGCTTCAACTTCTCGAATATTCGCTACCAATTCCTTAAATGCTGATCTCCAGGTAATGATTCTTCTGCTCCTATGCTTATCTTTGGTGACATTCCGATTTCTAGGCAAGATGATATATCACTTTTGGAGATTACCCTGACTTCTAATCTCTTGGCACAAACACAGTACACATACTGCTTGCTCTGCATCTAAAAAACTTGGTTTTCTCTTTCGCTCTTGGCGTTACTTTTCTTCCAAACAGCTGTTCACTCTGTACAAATCGCAACTCCGCCCTACCATGGAATATTGTTCCCACATCTGGGATGGTGCCTCCAAAACCTCTCTCAGGCTTCTAGATTCCATTCAGAAGAGGGCAATTTGGTTAATTAATGACTCATCTCTAACAGAGTCTCTCTGTCTCATAGACTTACTGTTTTGCTGCATGCCTTTTCTTCAGATACTTCCATGGGCACTGTTCTGAATTGGCTTCTATAATTCCCACCCTCTTTCAAAACAGTCCGAACACGTGCCGCCACCAACCAACACCCATTTACCGTCCATCTTCAAACTCACAGAACCAACTTTTCATTTTCTTCGTTTATTCATTCAACTGCCGTTTTCTGGAACAACCTTCATACGTATTTCCTGAAAATTAGTCTACAGAAGTTCAAGTCTAATGCCAACAACTTTTGTCTTCTCAACCTCCAACGAAAGCACTCTAATACCAACTATACCGTGTACTACAGGTGCTAATACCGTCGGCAACTAAGGCCATGTGTTGCTTCGTGTATTGTCTGTAAATTGCGTGTGTGCTGAGGTCGATTTTCTGTTGCCTGGAAGGAAAACCGAGTTTCCAGGAGAAAAAACCATGCTACCTTCGCCTCCGACCAATTAACTCAAGCCACATTGTGAAAAATAACCGTAAAATTTCCTCCCGTCATCGACAGGATTCGAACTCGGGTCTTTTCCACTCGGTGTGGAGAGGACGGCGATAATACCAACTATGCTACTCACGAGGGCATTAAGAGTAGGAAATTGCAGACTTACTGAAAAAGTACAGGGCAGTGTTGGAAAAAAAGTCGCGAGTTAGTATCTACAACTGTACCGAGACATGATGAGGGAGTATATAAAACGAGAACCTTGTCAATTCATTCGGCTATGGAGAGATTACGAAAAGCTCGTAGGGTAGAATTTTTCCCAGCGTGGTCTATGCTTGTTAACATGAGAAACTGCTTTTACACATGAGATACACCTAAATAGAAAAGGTACAAGAATATTTGCTCTCACCATCAAGGCAGTGTTAGGTAGGTCGAAAACTGCTAGATGGGGGAGGGCTACACAGACCAATAGATTAACAATAATCACAGGCAAAGATGAAAGTGATTCTTGCACTGCTATTGGAATGAGCTGCAGCCTTAAAACCAACTTGCTCGGGATCTCAAGAACTGTTGGTAGTCATGGAACAAGTAAATACGTGGGCTGTATTAAGGTAACTAAGGGCAGGAACAGGTGTAAGTATAGTTGCATATATAGCAATTCTAGGAGTATAGTAATGAATTTGAAGTGCTGGTCAACACCTCAAATGCAGATGGCATTTCAAAGATTCGTCACTCAGATATAAAGGATGCAGAATTTGAATATCGGGAGTACAATGTATGCAGAAAGGATTAGAAGTTAAGAAGCACAAAATGTAAGGCAGTGCTTCCAGTTTCCATGGGTGGCTAGTGCAGCGTTGCCTCAATTTGGTGTGACAAACACTGGAAAAGCAAATATGACTTGGAATGTGTTGTAGGGATATTGACTGATGAGTACAACGACCAGCTGTATGGAGAAATAGAGTGAGCCACTAAATCAGAATGGGAAATTTTAACTTCCCAGATATTGACTGAAACTTGTAGATTGGTCAGTCACACACTAGTAAGACCTGTGATTTATTGGATAACTTTTCTACAGCACCATGTTACAGCGGCAACAAGAGGAAGTAATAGTCTTGATCTGATTATCAGCTGTTATTATTCATGCATTAAGAATCTGCAGATAAAAAAAACAGTGATCACATTGTATTGATTTGAACTTTTCTTAAAGATGTAACTATCATCAAGTCACTGTTGTTATTGTTTTTGTTGTTATTCGATTTTAGGAGCATTAGCGACTAAAGTCATATTGCTCCGTATATGCTGTCTGTAAATTGCGTGTGTTCTGTGGTCGATTTTCTGTTTGCCGGACGAAAAACCCGAGTTTTCGAAAGAAAAACAATGCTACCTCGCCTGAGACCAACTAACTCAGCTATCTTATTAAAAAGGACCGTAAAAATTCCTCTCTTGATCGATGGGACTCGAACCCACGTCTCTTCCACCCTGTTTGGGGAGGATGGTGATTCTACCAACTGTACTACTCATGAGGAACTGTGAAGGATAAAAGAAGAGGTTTTTGTTATTGTAAAGGTGACTACAGTGGTCTTTAAATCAGAGTTTCTCCATGTTACCATCAGCAACTTCTTAATGGGAAGCGTTCAATGAATTAATTATAGATGCTACTGGGCTTTTCATACCAATTAAGAAATACTCTTCACGGTATAGGCATAAATGGAGGTCAGATGAAACTTGGAGCAGAGAAGAAACGCAAATTATCGGGAGACACAGAAGGCTATGGTAGATATAAAGTAGTCTGTAATCGTGTCAAAAAGGTGGTCAGAACACCGAAGGCAGATTACGAGAAATCTGGCAAAGTATGCAAATAAAAGCATCAAAGACTTCTTTAATTGTGTAATTAAAGTTACACAGTCCAATTAATCAAATTGGACCAAGCGATATAGATAACTTGACTAGTAATGATCCTGCTCAGAGTGCTGAAAAACTGAAGAAGTATTTTGCATCTATTCACACATAAAGAATTCTTTTGGTTATCTTAAGGGAGGTAGCGAAGTAAGCAAACCCTGGGAATCCACATCTGGTGAGTATAGGTTTGGCACACCCAGGGTCCTGGGTGGATATCAACATTCTTCTCTTTCTTGGTGATTCCCTTCTACTTCTCTCTCTCTCTCTCTCTCTCTAAATATATATATATCAGGGTGGCTGGGGAGTTTTTTTTTTTTTTTTTTTTTTTTTTGGCTGGTGCAGCATAAGCCTCAGGCTTCCTTGCATTGTATAGCTAATAATAAGAGCAAGACCATCCAGCCCCACCAACTGGAAGTGTTTCCTGTGCAACTGCGCTAGTGACCACCCAGGAAAGAAGGAAGCGCAAACGCATGAATTGGAGCATTGAAATGAATACATACGTCATGCGAGCATACTATGAAATAACCAGGTTAGAGACCGATATGACAATGTACAGATTGCGACTACATAGCAAGTGGTTGGAACGATACCCGGATATTCAGGTCACCGAACAGCGATTAGTAGACCAAAGAAAAACCATCATCACAAAGAACCTAATAGCTCCTACCATCTTGGAAAAAAACAAGCAGGATGTCAGCGCTCAACTGCAAGGCACAAAGAATATTGTCAATATGGAACCAGAGGAGAAACAGCAAGACGAAATACAACCCACAGTAGTTGAAGTGGAAAGAGACAAAGTCATACTATCCAGAATAGAAGACGAGTGGAAGAAGGCCCTAACAGAATTCGAAGGAATGGATCCCACAAGAAACCACGTGATACCTAAGCAGAGTCCAAATTAAATTCTGTGGAGAGTAACAGACCACTTCAATCGGCAAATAATGCCACATTTCCTTGACAACAATGATTCAACGCTGGAGGCTATCCACACAGCCGTATACTGTGTGGATAGCCACACAGCCGTATACTGTGCTGCCATAGCAGCCACTTAAAGGAAAAGAAACGACAAACCAGCAGCAGAAGAACCGAAAACAGAAAGAACCGCCAGCTTGGGAAAGAAGACCAACAGAAGATAGAAGAATTAAGAGTCAAGATAGGTCAGTTGACCCAGTACCAACAGGGTAATAGAAGTAAGAAATTGATTGGAAAGGTGAAGAGCATCCACAGCAAACATGAGACCAGAAATCAGAGAATAGGAGAATACTTGGACACACTGAAGCAGAACCTCCTCGCACTCAGCAAGAGTCTACACCGATACAAAGACAGCTCCCAGAGGAAAATAAACAACCGAATCTTCGATGAGGACCGAAGAGCCTTCTACAAGAAACTGGATTAAGAAGAGAAAGCGGGAAACGGACCACCCGAGAAGAAGACGATCGAAGAGTTCTGGGGAATTATCTGGGGCAATGAAGTAAGACATAACAACAGAGCACACTGGATAGAAGTGGAACGGTAGAAAACGAAGGACATACAAGAGATGAGAGAGTGGAAGATTCGAGAAGTAAAACAGCCGACCAGGAACACCCATAACTGGCGAACCCCGGGAATTAACATCAACAACTATTGGTACAAGAAGCTCACCTGTATACACAAGCACCTAGCAGAGTAGTTCACTCGAATTTTATCATTCGGAGACAATAACGAAGTTTCTCACTGAAGGAGTCCTAAATCAATATTGATACGAAGATGCCAGCATCTTCGTATCAATATTAGATACGAAGATGCTGGCAGATTTTGAAACTTTGTGTAGAAAATGTTCTAAAATATAATGGCATACAGGCAATAATTAAAAAAAAAAAACAGTATTACCACTTTCCAAAAAACTAGCGCGAATTAAGGATGATTGCTGAAGAACTTGAAGTGAAAACTATAAAGATAGGTCCTGTGTTCGGGCCACCATTAGCAGCTTGTAGCTTGCGGACTGGAGGAATTATCCGGCCTTGTGCAAACATTTTGAATCAGGAGTTAAATGTTCCGAATTATTAAATCGCATTTTAAATTTGGAATTTCTTAACCATTTAACACTAATGATCGACATCCTGCAGGAGCTCTCTTACCTTTCAGAAGCTTTACAGAATGACAATGGTAAAAGCAGATAAATTAATTATTCGAACTATCAATGCTATTGCTAATTTGAAAAATAATTTTGAAGGAAATTATGAAGCTAAAATTGAGAGCATGTTGAAGTGGAAAGAATTTAAATGAATCAAAATAGAAAGTAAAAAAATAACTTCGTTACAAGTCATTAAATGCATTGTCTTATCCTCAAAGGATAAATTATTAATGCAACAGGGTGGTTTTAAATTAAATAAAGAAAATAATGATACCATTGAAAGAAATTTTAAACATATGCTAACGGAAATCGGGGAAGATGAAAGAACTTTCCTCTCGGTGGCTAGACGGTGAAACCCGAATAAGAAATTTGTTTTGTGATAAAATATGATATAAAAATTTATGATTTTAGAGATTTTGTCAAAGTTTATCTTTAGAATCGAGTGAAATTACCTTTTCAATTAAGAAAGCCAGAAATATCTTTGAAACCATTGCGATTAGCAGTGCTGAAGCTCAGAGAGCTTTCGGCGTAATGAATAATATTGTGACAATTAAACACGTGGCAGATTATGATGGCCATACATCTAAATGGAAAACCACTGCTTCAATTTGAACCGAATCGTTACGTCAAATCATCATCATCATCGGCCATTTTCAATCCACTGCAGGATGAAGGCCTCTCCAGCAACTTTCCAGTTCCTTCTGTTTTGTGTAATGACCATCCATTCACTACCCACAAACTCATGAATTTCATCTGTCCATCTCCGTCATCGTCTTCCAGGGTTTTCTTCTAACTCCTCTTGGGTACCTTTCTGTTATTTTCTTAGTCCATCTGTCATCATGTCTTCGAGCTATATGTCTTGCCCAGGACCATTTTAGTTCTTTAGTTTTGATAAGAATGTCCTTTACTTGAGTTTGCTGCCTAATTCACGTGTTTCTCTTCTTATCTAAGTCTGATTCCCAATATAATTCGTTCCATTCTTCGCTGTGTAGTTCTTAGCTTCTCTTCCATTCTTTTGTTGAGTGCCCAAGTTTCACTTCCATAAGTCATGGTGGGGAGTATACATTGGTTCATTACTTAACTTTTCAGACAAATTGGGATATTGCTCCGCAGTATGTGATTATATTACCTGAATGCTATCTAACCAAAATTTATTCTTCTCTTGACTTCCAGCCATTTATCATTATTACAGCGAATGACTTGTCCCAGATAAGTATATGACTCCAACTTTTCAATTACTGCTACTTCGATCATTATATCCCTTTCTGTGGCATTCTTGTTCATCATTACTTTTGTTTTAGCCATATTCATCTTTAGTCCAAAATCCTTATTAACTGTGCATAACTGATTATGATTTCCTCTAATTCTTTGGGATCGTGGCTTATGAGCACAATATCATCTGCAAATCGTAATTGGTTTAGGTACTCTCCATTCACATTGTTTCCTTTCTGCAACCAGTCTAATCTTCTGAAAGCTTCCTCAAGGGCAGCAGTAAACAACTTCGAAGATATTGTCTCTTTGTCGAACTCCTTTCTCGATTTTAAATTTGCTACTGTCTTTGTCTAGTCTAATAAAGAAGGTAGCACTCTCATATATTTTCTTCAAAATCGTAATATATGGGGTATCTATGCCTTGTTTTTCCAGTGCCCGAAACATTGCCTTATGCTGTATGGAATCAAATGCCTTTTCATAATCCACAAATGCCAGGTATAATGGTGTTTTATATTCATTTTCTTTCTCCATTAGCTGTGATATTACGTGAAGGTGATCCATAGTTGAGAATCCTGTCCGCAAACTTGTAGATGTGGGATAAAAAGCTAATTGGTCTATAAATTTCAATTTCTGATTTATCTCCTTTCTTTTGCAGCAAAACTATGATTCCATTATTCCCTTCCTTAGGCATCACCTTTTCTAATGCATTTTGTGAAGGGTCTTGCCAGTTTCTGTGTCAGGCCTCTTCCTCCCAATTTTAATAACTCTACAGTAACTTCGTGTTCCCCCGGGGCTTTCTGATTCTTCAATTTCTTCAACGCATGTTCTACCTCATCAGGAAGGATATCGGGTATGTCGTATATGTTACTAATTTGTGATCCAGCTTTCCCACTACTGGCATCAATCACTCGCTCCTTGTATAATTCTCTATAGTAGACTTCTGCTATTTGAATTATGCGTTCTCTGCTATTTATAAGTACACCATCACTATTCTCCAGTTTCAGTATCATTTGTCTTTCTGTATTACTGGTCATGGCCGCTGATTTAAATCCTTTGTTTTCCCTTAACGCTTGTTCTACTTTTCTTGTGTTAACCCTTCTTATGTCCTCTCTGAGTCTCTTTCTAATGGCTTTGCATAACTCAGTATACTCAATTTTATTCTTGTCAGTGTTTACCTCTCTCTTAAATTGTTGTCTTCGGTTCATCATGACAAGTGTTTCTTGACTAATTTTTTCTTCTTTGGATTTCTTTTTACCTATAGGTTTCTTGGGCTTTTTGCTTTCAGAATGTAGTATTCCTCTTCGATATCTTGGTTCTGAACAGTCTGCAGAAGCTCAAACCTGTTCTTAAGTTCCAGTACATACTGCTTTTTCTCTTCTTCTGACTCGGTCAGTTTTTTCTTTTCTTTTCTTACATCTATATCAAGTGTGCATGTTACCATTCTGTGATCATTTACAACATTTACCTTGTTCAGGACAGTAACATCATTCACGATATATCTTCTGTTAGAGTGGATGAAGTCAATTTCATTAGTTGTTAATCCATTTGGGCTCTTCCATGTTCCCTTTCTGTTCATCATTTTCTTGAAAAAAGTGTTCATTACTGACAATCCTCGAGATTCTGCAAATTCCAAGTCTTTCACCAATTCCAAAATTTCCTATAGGTCCCCCTTCTGCACTGTTTTGTCTCTTTCCAACCTTATCATTGAAGTCCCCCATAATGATAGTGTAGTGGGTTTTCTGCTCATCTAGAGGACTCTCAATTTCGTTGAATATTTTTTCAACCTCTTCATCGTCATGGCTTGATGTTGGTGCGTAAATCATTATAACCTTTAGCTTATACCTCTTAGAAATCCTAAGCAGTAGTCTTGACACCCTTAGTGACATACTTTTGAGTTCCAAAATGTTTTTTATATCTTTATGGACCAGAAAGCCAACTCCACCTTCGTTCCTTTCACTGATTCTATGGGTGTACAACAGATTTCCACTTGATAAACTTATAAGTGATTAATTTCTTCTTGTTTCAGCCAAACCGATGATGTTCCAAATCACATTTTCTAATTCCTTTTCCAGCTCTAATATCCTGTCTTCACCGTTGAGCGATCTTACGTTGTAACAAGCCAAGTTCAGTTTCCGTGCATGGCAACCTGGTCGTACCCAGAGATTCTTAGCACCCTCTGATCCTCTCGCTGCCGTAAGAGGGAAGGGGGAGTGAAAGCTGCTGGGGACTGAGGGCCATTTGGTTTGTCGTGCTGTCATGTGCTGGAGGGTTTGGTCTTTTCCTCTTCACGCTGACCAGGCATTTTGAAGGGAACCACACTACACGTTTATTGCCACCTAAGTGACGTAACAGGGCTTACCATCAATAAGGTGTGCATGATTGGATTTTAGGGAGGCAGGCCAACTGGACTTCTCCTAAATCTTCTGAATAGAAAGGTATTGGATCCATCAGTTTTAGACTGTGTCTGATAACACACAGAATGCCTGTTCCCCTCTAAGCTCCATCAAATCAGCTATTGAGCAAAGCAGAAGATTGACAGCAAATATTAACAAAGAAGTAAATTGGCAATTTTTAGAATAAAAAAGTTTCTTGAATATTTTATGAAATAACTTTTTTTCACATAATCTGTGATTTTTTGTGTACTTTTTCTAGAAAGTTTGTTTTTATGTCATATTTGTTTTTATATTGTGGAATGTTTTGTGATAGTTTTTATTTGTGATATGGGAAATATTTCATGTTATTTTTTATTCGCAATTTTAAAATTTTATCATGAAAAAATGTATCCATTATATTTCCATAATTGTTAAAAAAAAAAAGAGGAATAAAAGTTGCTGGTGTGTTCAGCACACACGTAGATAGTTTATGCAAAACATCCTTCGCGTTTCTTTTAGGTATTTTGATTTGTATATATTTATAATGAAATAAAAGAGCTTTTTTATTGTAATTATTTTATATATCATTCACAGATTTTCATAATTTCTGGAAGACGATATAATGTACAGTATATATAATATGGAAAAAAATTAAATATAAAAGCAAATATAGTTTGCCTTTATATACAGCTGGATAACCAACAAATAATAAATTAAACCGCCACCACCTGACTACACTGAAGCCACAAAAAAAGTGTGAAATTTCACAAATGTGATAAAACGAACCAACCACAAAAGAAAAACAGATTATAGGACAAAGCAAGAAACAAATAGATGACCATTGTCTCCAATCTCATCGGCGGACCCTGGACACAACAGCCATGAATATTACTGCATCTGCAGTTCAGCACTTAATCCTTCCTATTTGTCTAGCTACTGCTTTAAGATCTCATTGCTGTTATTTTATTTTATTGCTTCAGTGGACTGCAGATGTTCACTCGAATTCAGCGTATTTCTGTCACTGTTCGTTGCAGCAATCTGCATTATCTCCAAAATGAGGTAATATTGAGGCTGTTGTCTAGAGTCCCTTTGATGAGATTGGATGCAATGCTCATCTATTATTTTTTCTTGCTTTGTTTGTCCTGTCTATTTTCTTTTGTGGTTCATGTATCATATCATATTTGTGATATCTCACTTCTTTTGACCTCAGCACTTATCATTTTGGCTATATTTGCCTTATATTTAATATTAAATTTTTTTTTTAAAATACATTTCCTTCCATCCTCATCTATTTATTCATTACTTTGCTTTTTCTATATTGCCTGTACATTACTTATGTACAGGGTGATTCACTACCAGTGCGAAAAACTTGCAGCAGGTGTAGGGGGTACAAAGACGAATCGGAATCACATAGCATTGCAGGGTCCGAAATGCCTTCATCATGTGGTAGAGGACGTTGAATGGGAGGTCGCGTGAACAGTGATCCCGCTGGACGTCAGCATTTGCAAACCGCTTCTGTTGAAGAAACCAAGTAGCAAAAGTCCTCCGGATTGGATAATCCACAGGCTCCAATGATTGGACGCATTGCAGATGGTATGAACTCGTTTGGTTTGTTGACAGTATCCTCCATAGTGGATTGGGAAATACCCAATCGTTGGCCTATCGCTAGAGTACTCGTACTTGGATTGCCTTCTGCAAGACGTAGGATATTCTCCTCATTGTCTGGCATCCTCGTCGTTCACTCTCAATTCATGGTATCTCTCATGAAACAACCAGTCTCACGTAACTTTCTGTGCACACGTGCGAAAATTGTATGAGGAGCACGTCTGTGCGGGAAATGTTCCTGATACAAGCGCAGAGCGCGCGTCCGTTACAGTCCGCAGCTCCACATGCAAGGTGCACGTCAGCCAGTTCAACGTTTGAATACTCGTCCAGCTTACTGCCTCGGGAACTGGTTCGCAAATGCTGACTTCCAGCGGGATCGCTGTTCATGCGACCTCCCGTTCAACGTCCTCTACTGCATGACGAAGGCATGTCGGACCCTGCAATGCTATGTGATTCCAATTCGTCTTTGTGCCCCCTACACTTCCTGCAAGTTTGTCGCACTGGTAGTGAATCACCCCGTATATTAATGACATGTTGAATATTGTGTAGTATGCAGCCACTTATACCTGCATTCATCTTTATTGCTTTTTTTTTGTAATATATTCAGTCTATATATATAGCATTATATACCAATGAGCCAAAAAAGTATGACCACCTACTTATGATATTGGTCCGCCACGTGCAGGCAAAACAGCTCATACCCGGTGAGGCATGGATGCTACAAGATTTCTAAATGTCTTGTAGTATTTGGTACTATCATGTAACCAGCAGATCCTTTAACTCCTGTAAGGTCCGTTGGTTTAGTTTTTAATGGTGCATTGGCAGCTGAGACCACAATATGCTAAGTGTAAGGTCCGTGGTTGAGACGACGAACATCGGAGTTGCTGTTCCAATACAAACCACAGATGCTAGATGGGATCGATGTCTGGGGAATTTGGAGGCCAGGGCAATACCTGGAAGTCTTCCTCATGTTCCGCAAACTAGTTTCAAACAATCCGGCACGTCGCATTATCCTGCTGATAGATGGCACCGCCAGGGAGGAAGGCCGCTGCCATGAAAGGTATACTTAATCAGCAATGATGTTTAGGTAGGCGGTAGACATCACAGTGCCTGGCACATGGATAATTGGACCCAGGGTATCCCAGCAGAACATCACCCAAAGCATGACAATGCCACCACTGGCTTGTTTTCGTCCCACGGTACATCTAGGCACCATCACTTCCCCAGGTAAACGACACACGTACCTGGTCGTCCACATGGTGCAACAGGAAACGTGATTCATCAGACCAGACGACTTTCTTCCAATCACTCATGGTCCAGTTTCGATGCCCATTATAGGCACAGTTGCCAGTCAACCATGATTAGCATGGGCACTTGGAGGCCTGTGGTTATGCAGCCCTATTTTCAGCAGGGTTCAATGTATCGTGTTGCGAACATTACTCGTCACCTGCATTCCAATTACCAGCGAGTTGCGCCACAGTCGCCACGTTCCATCCAGGAGAGCCTTCGCACACCTCGAGCCATGCTCATCCAACACCTCACCGGCAGTTCATGGGTTTTCCCTCCTCAGACCACTTTAATTACTAACCACAGCTGACCGTTATTACCCCACTAGCCATGCCATTTCGGATATGGTCTGGCCCAGTTCTCTAGCCATTACAATTTGACCTTTGTCAAACTTGCTTAAGTCTGCTGCCTTTTCCGTCTGAAAAAAAAAGAGTAACACTGATTAATGGAACTCAGTATCAGGTGTTTTTTATAGTGTCCCAACCCATACACACGTCAGTTCACCTGCAGTTGCTTCGATTTGCATAATGGCTATCATAATGTTTTGGCTCATCGGTGTATATATTAGTGTTTTGGCTTCTTTCCTACTATGGCCACCTTACTTATGGCTGACACTTCATTTTCTTTTTCTTGGTGCACTATAGCCTTTCTATAAGGCTATAGTGCACCAAGGTTTCTATAGCCTTAGATGCTGATGCGCCATAAAAATCCTAATAACCAACCAACCATCATTTTCTTTTTCCTTTTACTGTTTATCTTATGTGATTTCAGTTTAGACTTCATCTGAATGAGCTGAAGCTCAATTCAGATGGTTCCAGTGGTCCTGACATCTCTATGGCTGGCAAAATTTAATTTACACCCCATTTGATAATACTAAAATCAATTTAATTTCTTTACTGTTTCTGTTTTTACTTATTAGGATTCCTATAGCATTGGCATGTAGTTCATTGAAATTTGTGATTTTTCATACTATAGTTTATTTTAAGCTAGTCTCTTCAGTAGCTTTATTCTTATTTGATTATAGAGCATTCTTGATTTTTGCCTATTTTTTGGTTTTCTAAATTTAATTTCTTTCGACATCACCACTTCTGCCCTCTTACTATATATTTTTAGTTTCATTTCTGTGATACAACTATTTTTAAGTACACACACACACTGAAGTTGGCTTTGCATTAGCAACACCTTAATACCTCATGAGGCCAACTTCTGCCCATAATACAGCCCACACACATCTTGACATGGACTCCACAAGGTATTGTAGGGGTATCCTGTGGTAGTACTATCCATGCATTGCATGTATCCAGCAATATCCGAAAAACTGTCAGGTTGACGGTCATGGCATCAAATGTCCTTTTCCAATAGGTCCCAAACATGCTCAATTGGGTTGAGATTGGCTAAGTTCAGCAGCCATGGGAGTACTGAGAATTTGCTGTCACATTCCCGAAACCAGTTAGTAACTGCCAGGCCATGCAACATGGCATGTTATATTGTTGATAGATGCTAGAGTTGTCTGGGTATACTGTCATCATGAAAGGGTGTACTAGGTCAGTGGTGACAGAACGGTAGGTGATTCTATTGGTGAGCCTACTGAACATTAACAGTGCATCCACATGCCATGGCCTCACGTTCTCTCCAAATGCGGATGTGCATATCAACATGACAGATTTGGAAACATTATTCATAAGACTAGGCGACAGATTTCCACATGACGGTGAGCCACTGTTCGTGCTGAAGTGCCCATGTAAGGCAGTTTCTTGTGTCTAGCAGTGAGCATAGGTATCTCTGACCAGTCCATTACTACATAAATGGGTATTTTGCTAATGCAAAGCCAAACACACACAACTTCAGCTACATTTATCAATGTGAATAAATCATGTAATAATATCAAAAAGATTAAATATTAAAGTAAGCATAGTATTATTCTTATTTATAAGAATTTTAGTATAGAGTTCGACTAAATAAAATTTTTAGGGAAAGTTCGTCCCCTTTTTCCTTTGAACATCAGTCAGTACAATAACGTAATGATGCAGTTTAATTATAAAATACCTGCATATGTATAGTCAATTCTTTTTTTAGCCATAGAATTTTATTATTTTATATATGTATATTACTATATAAAACAAAATGTGAAATCATCAAAAGTGATATCTAAATAAATATGGAAAATATAGGACTTCAAGGATGGCAGCACATGTATTATAACCAGAATGTATGGTTCAATATTCTGTATCCATTATTAATCTTGGTTATCAGTAATTAATTTTTTTTTTATAATAGCTACTTGCAGAGAAGCACCCTTTTCTGTAATCATAACTCAGAATTTGAATCACATTTTATTATTTTTGTATTTTTACAGTGAATACTTTTTCATTATTTCAGATTAGCAGGATACAAAAATAACAGATCAGCAGGACTGTTACGTAAATATACATGTTTGATATAATGCAAATTTCACTGGCTTCATATGCACTTCAAATGGAAACAACCAGCATACCTAGAGCCAGCCATGACAATGGTAAAAGAAAACTGGATATGGATTTATTATATAACATAAAAATTAAGTATACACCAAAAACTAAATAAAAATAAAATACAACTGATAACGTAAAGAGATTAAAAATGTCAAAACATATCATTATAATATCTGCTACTAAGATAATCTGCTTTTGTCGTATTAAACAGTAATAGTCTGTCATATTACTGCGCACACATCTATACTTAACTGAGATGAATCATTGGGACTAGGCTCATGCCAAATACTGAAATCCTTATATAATTCAAATACTGGGCCATATGAGGGTTTCCTCTGATCTATTTTGGATCCCCCCCCATCTCCTTGGTTTGTGTTTCAAAACCCTTATACCATTTTCCCAGTTACTAACAATTGCAAGGCCTGTGTTCTAGAAGTCTGCACAGGGGCAGGCCTGGCCCGAGTCGGGTAACAAGAAGGATGTTTGGGCTTGGGCTGGGTAAAGCGAATGATGTTCGGGTACAAATAATTGTAATGATTGTTATTTCCAAACATTTTGGACTATTTCCTACATATATATATATTTTTTAAAATATTTTGTTATGCATTTAAATTCTTAGTTTTTTAGAAAAAATGTGTATTAGTTGTCTGTTGAAACTTTTAATTGACCAATAAGGTGCACTTTGCCAACATCTCCAAAATTCACCGAAATTTGTACTCTTTCATGGAAATGACCCAGTCTGTATTTTTGTCCAGTAAAGTAGCCTTTACTGAGCAAAAATAGCAGGCATAGTTGCAATTTTCATTACATCAAGGATATATGAGTCATTATGTTCCCCAGCAATAGGTTCCTTTTTAGTTGTATGTATACAGTATTTATTAAAAGTGCAATACCATTAATCCCTAGTTCTACTACATCTGAGAATTTGGGTTGACTTACTTTCAATTCTACGAACATTCATTTGTGACACTCTCTAACCACTTCTTTCCTATATACAATACTGACCAATAATTTAGAAATACAGGTAAGGAGAATGCTTACACATGATTCATACAGTAAGAACTGTCAGTGACAGTTCTAATTTTTAAAATTTGAAATCAGTTCTGGAAATCGGTTCTTTGAAAAAAAAAAAAAAAAAAAAATTGAGGCTTGTGTTGAATCAGACTGTCTAGGGTTCAGGCTGGGGCCGGGTAAAAATAAAAAATTTAGGCCCGTGCATACATCTACCGTGTTCACACATGCCCTGGTTATGCTAGAGCCTTGTGTAACTTTAAATATGAGGTTTAACTGATAAGTTTGTGGCCGTAGTATGTGAAATAATGAGTTTGTCTATTACATAATTATTATAATTATATATATTTTTGAATAAGTTTGAAAAATTAAGAGTGTACATTTTCTTTCTCTCTCTGTTTCCTCCCCCTTCCAGAACAAATGAAAAAGTGAAGTACCTTTGAAAAAAAAAAAAAAGATGAATTTGTACTTGATGCTGTTATAAAACATCTACATACAAGAGTTAATTCCCAAAGAAATCCATGTAAACTTGGTGGGAATAATTGCCTACAATGCTATTTCTTATTCTAAAGTATAGAAATTAATTTAAAATTGAAGCAGAAGAGAGAGCATTAAGGGTGACAAAGAAGTGGACAGACAGCCTTCAACTGTTTCACCTTCAGACAATATTTGATTCATGATGTGCTTTCAGATGAAAGGGTCACCACCATACATATCTAACACATTCAGCATATCATATGGGTTCCAAAACTTTTGAACATTGACCACAAGAAAGGGTCGGGTATTCACAGATATGTATTTGATAATAATAATGAGAATTTTATTAACAAACAAAAGCAAGTAGTTGCTAAATTCAGTTTTAACTTGTAGCCATTCTTGGCACATTTCATATTGCACATATGGCAAGTTCCAAAAAAACGATGTTCTCTCAACATATATGCCTTCTTCCAAAGAAAGCAAAATGTGTCTCCTTTTGTGAAGTTTGGATACTTGGAAACAAAAAGACAGAGCAGCCTCACTACTCTTTAGGGAAATGGATGCCAGAAATTTATCAAACTCTTAACAGTGAGCTAAATGATTTTGTAATAACTGAGAGGGAAATGGAAGGGAATTTGTTCAAGTTAAACATAAGAAAGATACCTAGGGTGGATCCAATTATATCTATCCAATCATATTAAGGGAGGCAGCAAAAGATGTAGGCAAACCCTTAACCATAATTATGAGAGCATCATTAGATTTAGGGGAAGTCCCCATGGACTGTAGATATGAGAATGTATTTCTCAATTCACAAAGGGGGGAGGGTCAGAGGGTGGAACAAGTAATTACAGAACCTGTTAGCTTAACTTCTGTCCCACAGAAAATAATGGAGTCACTGGTAAAAGAAGTAATGCAGGACTATCTAGACAGGAATGCAATTACCCTTCAGTCACAGCATGGATTTGTTTAGGGAAAATTGTGTCTGACCAATCTGATTTGATACTATGCAGTAAAAAAGGAAGTGTATGCACAAAAAAAAAAAAAAAAAAAAGATCATCTCCTTATAAAAGATAAGGAAATAATTATCTCATTGCATAAGGAAAAGCCACATCTTGAGTACCACATACAGGTCTGGAGGCCTCGTTTTAAGATGGATATAGAGGTGCTGAAGTGGGTACAAAAAAATGGTAGTGAGATTGGTGAGGGAAATAATGGTGTGCTCTTACCAAGAAAGGCTTCAGTCCTGCAAACTGCAGTTTCTGGAGACTAGGCACCTGCAGGGTGATCTGATTGAGGTGTTTAAGGCTTTGAATGGATTGAGCAAGCTCAGTGCTGATGGGATTCTTTCTCTTGCTCAGACTATGCACATAAGGGGACATAAATTCAAATTGAAAAAGAAAATTTGCTTTTATCCAGGGGGTGGGTGGTTAATTGCAAAATAAACTCCCATCTATTGTTGTAGAAGTGCATGGCTTGAACAAATTAAAGAACTAGACAAACCACTGGAGAGGAGGGCAAGGTGAAATGGGAAATTTGGCTGAAGCTGTATAAGCTTGCTTTCATGCATCACTTGTCACTACTAATACTGTACTAACATTTCTAAGTTACATACTAAATTTCACACAAGTAGCATTTTGTGGAAGGAAAAAAAAAAAAAAAAAAAACCCACATGCATGCAAGAGACTTAAAATTTTATGAAAAAAAAGTAGGAGGATATTCTATAGCTAAAAATAAGAACAAAAGTTTTATAAAAACATCTCAAAAACTATTTCCAAAGATATTAAGCACTGTTGATAAATTATATGAAAAAAGAAGCACAAATAAAGTGCTTCAGTGTGATGAATCCACAGTTCCTTAATGTCTTATGATTTCAGGAGTATTCTTAATGGTTTCAGATTTATAGAATGAATTCGTCTTGCATGGTAATGTGTAGAATAAAATACGGATTTCAAGTGACTCCACACAAGGTAATCTCAAGTAGTAGTCATTTTAGGGCCTTTCTCACCAATCTATCAGTTATTATACTCTGTATTTAAAATAATCAGAAACATCATGGGAAAAGTGGACCTCAGAGAGTCATTAAACCAAATAAGGGGCAATCAGATACTTCAACACCACACACACACACACACACACACTAAAGGAAAAGGTATGTTGACAAGTACTGACAAATGCATGTATGTGGGGTTTGAGAATTGAGAACTCCATTTCTTGTAAAACATGATTTATCTGTAACCTGAACATGACTTGAAAATTAAGAATTGTGTGTACACTGCAAAATGAGTCACCGATTCATATCTTGTTGCAATAATTATTGTTGAGGTATACTATGAATTAGACACATATGACTTAACAACCTTCTGATACTTGTGGTAGGAGATTCTTGTACAGCAAGAAAGAGGGCAAGTGCTCTTCAAATTTCACATTTGCCAAAATCTCCACCTACCAGCATTTACTCAATGTTTCCTATGTACCTGTTTCCCTAATTTGTCTCTCGGTGGCAGAGAATGTTTATGATTAGGTACTCATCGAGATGGAAATTTCCTGCTATATCTGTGAAATTCTTATGAACTTTACATTAATTTGCCTGTTTTACACAATTTTGTAATTTATGATTATGTTTTTGGAAATAATTTTAAGACATGTTTATAGGAATGGTTTTATTATTTTTAGCTATAGAATACATGCCTATATTTGTTCAATGCAATTTTGAAGCACTGTATATTTATAGTACCCACAGAAAAAATAGTCGCCAGGAACATATGCCCAATTAAGCAGAGGTTATCTACAACCCCAGGGGCTCACATCTGGTGAGTATGGGCTTGGCACACCCAGGGTCCTGAGCTGGATATCATCATTCTTTTTCTTGGTGATTCTCCCCCCCCCTCTCTCAGGGTCACTAGGGAATTTTTTTTTTTTTTTGGCTGGTGCAGCATAAGCCTCAGACTTCCTTGTACCATATAGCTAATAATAATAATATGCTTACTGCCTTCTTTATAGATTAAAAAAATGGCACAACAAACTTTTAAAAGAAAGAACAGAAATAATTTAAATTAAGAGTAAACAGTGGTTCTCAATGCAACTTTAATACGCTATTACACAAGATGTGAAAGCCGACTGTAAAATATGGAAGGGGAGGTACAGGACAAATATGATTAAGAACAAATTTTCAATGCAGAAAAAAGAAATCAACTTTATGTAGAATATATGGTGCTTTGCAATATTTCTACAAAGGAAAAGAAAAACTATGAAACACCCATCAGCAAACTGCTTTTCTGCTACCAGCAGCTTTCTGCTATGCTTGCTAAATGGAGAACATGTCAGTCATATACTAATAATGTATATGACTCTAGGCATTTTGTTGGCAGCATTCCAATACCTGCAACAGCAAAAGGAAAATGCAGGTGAGAGAAGAACACTAGTGCTTGGTCAGCTACAAAATCCAGGACAAACTCCTTTCTCACTCTTTGCTCAATAAACAGGGAACGTGTGCAATCGGTCAGTTTTCTATCGACAAGGTTTCTCGTTAGGCACTTCACCAGTAGCATAATGTCAGCTCATTCATATGGAATGAATCTACAACTGGCCACTTAGCAAATTTATCCTACTGCATATCAATAAATTTGTGAATGGCCTACGTTGGCAATGACAACATAATTTGTCTGCTTTTTACCAACAACATAAAAAGATACCTAGCATTTTAACATTTGTTTCTGTTTGTGGGATTCTTGTTCAAAAATTTCCAAATGGTATGCAACCCCTTCACCCCAATTAGAGCTGTTTTACATGTCAGGCATGTTTCGTTCTTATTCTCCTATGCACACCTTTGTATAAAAGTTGGGAACTGTGATTCGCTCACACAACTACTTCTAAATGAAGTACCAAGTATAATATCAAGTGAATCCCTGAAACCCAAAATTTGTTGAATGCAAAGTTAAAAGCTAGATATCACCTATGGTGTTTGGATATCATATTTGATAGTGTTACAACGTAACTAACTACAGAGTCAAATGTTCAAACAGCCAACTGAAAAAACAAAGAAAAGCCCCGATGGCAAACAAAACATGCTCATTCTGGTGTTATACATAATTCATACAAGACAGCATAATATTAACACTGTATATCATTATAATAAATAATGAGTAACGAAAATGAGTGACATGTGGGAGTAACAGATGATAAGCTAATGGGCATAACAGACTATAACATCATTGAGGAAATGACTGATTGACATAACGATTCTGATCAATCAGCACTTAACAGAAAGTACCTTGCAGAATGAGTTCCAGTAGTTTCGATAGTTTTTCGATAGTGTTTCTTTCTTTACCTTTGCTGAGTTTCCATTATACATATGCTATACATCGACCATGTATTTTTTGTGAAAAACTATTATTTAGCAAAAATATATACTATTATTATACAATTATTCGTAAATTTCAAATTTCAATGAAAATGGTCAGTAGTATATGGCTTATGAAACTAATTTACCAGAGGTTAAACCAAAAAATATGCTCGACTGGAGGGGGGGGGGATTAATAAACAGCCTCTGAAATAAATATCAATAATGAAAGTTTGAACCAAAATAGTTTATAGGAAGTGATTCACTCACAAACACACCAATCAAACAATTTATAGACTAACTGGTGCATTTGCTACATATATCATAAAAAAGAAAGAAAGAAAGAAAGAAAAAAAAAAAAAAAAGAACTCAAATTGCAAACTCCTTAATGACTTCATATGACCCGATCTTGAAAATGTCTTGCTACATATTTTACAAGTGAAGATTTCTCTTGCACATGAATCAGTAAATGTTTTTTTAGAGTACTTGATTTTGAAAGAGACTTGCCACATATTTCACAAGTGAAGGGTTTATCCCGGCTGTGAACTAAAAAATGTCTCTTTAAATCTCCTGATGTTGAAAATGCCTTTCCACATATTTCGCAAATGAAGAGTTTCTCTTGAGTGTGAACCAATAAATGTCTTTTCAATTTGCCAGAGGTCCAAAATGCTTTATCACATATTTCACAGAAGAAGGATTTTTGATTAGTGTGAAGTAACGAGTGTCTTTTTAGATCTCCTGATACTGAGTATGCCTTGCCACATATTTCACAAGTGAAGGGCCTCTCTTGAGAATGAACAAATAAATGTTTTTTCAGATTTCCAGATTCTGAAAATGCTTTCCCACATATTTCACAAGAGAACGGCTTCTGCTGAGTGTGAACAAATAAATGTCTTTTAACATCTCCTGAGGTTGAAAATGGCTTACCACATATTTCGCAAGTGAAGGGTTTTTCCTGAGTGTGAACAAGTATGTGTTTCTTCAGATTATCTGAGCGTGAAAATGCCTTCCCACACATTTCACAAGTGAAGGGTTTCTCCTGTGTGTGAACTAATGAATGTCTTTTTAGATCTCCTGATGTTGAAAATGCTTTCCCACATAATTCACAAGTAAAGGGTTTTTGCTGAGTGTGAATCATTATGTGGTTCTTCAGATTACCTGATTCTGAAAATGCTTTGCCGCACATTTCACAAGTGAAGGGTTTTGCCTGAGTGTGAACCAACAAATGTTTTTTCAGATTATCTGAGCGTGAAAATGCTTTTCCACACCTTTCACAAGTAAAGGGTTTCTCCTGAGTGTGAATTAAAAAATGTCTTTTCAGTTCTGCTGACCTCGAAAATGCCTTGCCACATATTTCACAACAGAAAGATTTCTCTTCAGTATGAAGTGACAATTGTTTTTCAAGTTCAATTGAATATGGAAATATCTTCCCAAATATTCCCCATTTCAAATGATTCTGCTTTTTTTGAGTTTTCCTTCCTGTAATATTATAATTATCATTTAAGAATGGTTCTGTGCAATTCTGGTTTTCAATAATTTCTTCTTGCATAATGGGATTCTGCTTATTTGAGACCTGTGATGTGCTTTCCTGGAATTCTGTTATTTTACAATGGAGATTTTCTTCTTGACAATTGTCTTCCTTGTTAGTGTCACCAGCAGACATTTTAGAACAGTGATTTTAAATTACTGATTATTTTTTTAAATATGATTACTTGCTAAATTGGCATCTTCCAAATTCTGATCATCTGCTTTTTTTCCTTTTTTTTTTTTTTAACCAATTGGAAATTCTTAAAACCTTATTCTTTTTGTTGAATCTGCAAGAAAAAAAAAAAAATGATAATATATGAAGTTGATGCATTCGGTTTTAAATAATGAGTTATTGAGAAACTAGTTTTTATAAATAGTAATTTTGCTGAGCTGTTATTGTGCTCTGATATGCCAAACATGGTTAATGCTTGGTAATAGGACACAGTTTTTCAACCTTTTTTTAAAAACCAAATGCTGGAATAAATAGGAAATTGTTCTGCTTAGTTCAGTGCTACTCAAAGTGTGGTTTGCGGACCAGTGCTGCACACCAACAATTCGTCCATTACCAGTCCGCAAGGTTTGTATTTTACAAAAGTACCAGTCCGCAACGGACTGGAAATAAAAGAAACTGGTCAATCACCTCAGATAGATTGAGAAGCACTGGCCTAGATAATTGTTCTACCTATATAAAATTTATTTATTTCATCCACTTACAGTATAAAAAATCCTTTGTATTCATTACTAGAAACAAAATAATTCAAATTAATTACATCATGAAAATTAGTTTTTGTACACTTGCATATATAGAGTATAAATTTCTTTTTATTTTAAAGTACATCAAAATATAGACAAATGCTGATTTTTGGCAGAATATTTGCAGACACTTGGACATAATGGTTGAGGAACACTGGCTGAAAAACAGTTTTTTTTTTGGTAGTTGTTGGCGCATCGGCTTCTGTGGCCATAATGCACCTCCCAAGGTTTCTGCAGTACTTTGATCCAAGCCCGAGGCGGGATTCGAACCCGCGACCTTTGGGTTGCCAGGCAGGCACTTTACCCACCCGGCTAGCCCGGTCGGCGCTGAAAAACAGTGGTATATACACTGATGAGCCAAAACATTATGACCAGCTAGTCATTATGCAAATTGAAGCAACTGCAGATGAACTACGGCACGTGCATGACTCAGGACACAGTATAAAAAAACACCTGATACTGAGCTCCATTAATCAGTGTTACTCTTGTTCTTCAGATGGGAAAGGCAGCGGACTTAAGCAAGTTTGACAAAGGCCAAACAACTGGGTCAAACCATATCCGAAACGGCATGGCTAGTGGGGTGCTCATGGTCAGCTGTGGTTAGTACCTACCGAAAGTGGTCTGAGGAGGGAAATCCCACGAACCACAGGCGAGGTGTTGGATGACCACGGCTCATCAATGCTCGAGCTGAGCAAAGGCTCTCCCGGATGGTACGTAGCAAGAGAAGGGCAACTGTGGCACAACTCACCAGTAATTGGAATGCTGGTGACTGGAGTAATGTGTCACAACACAGTACATCTAACCCTGCTGAAAATGGGGCTTCGTAGCCACAGGCCGCTCTGAGTGCCCATGCTAACCACGGTTCACCGTCAACAGCACCTACAATGGCCATGTGAGCATCGACTGGACCTTGAGTGATTGGAAGAAGGTCATCTGGTCCGATGAATCACATTTCCTGTTGCACCATGTGGACAGCTGGGTACATGTGCGTCGTTTACCTGGGGAAGTCATGCTGCCTGGATGCACCGTGGGACGGAAACAAGCCAGTGGCAACAGTGCCATGCTTTGGTTGATTTTCTGCTGGGATACCCTGGGTCCAGTCATCCATGTGCCAGGCACTCTAACATCTACCACCTACCTAAACATCATTGCTGACCAGGTACACCCTTTCATAGCAATGGTCTTCCCTCTGGTGGTGCAGTCTTTCAGCAAGACAATGCGCCATGGCACACGGCCCGGATTGTTCGAGACTGGTTCGCGGAACATGAGGAAGACTTCCAGATATTGCCCTTGCCTCCAAATTCCCCAGACATCAATCCCATTGAGCATCTGTGGTTTGTTCTGGAACAGCAACTTCAATCTGCGGCGTCTCAACCAAGGATCTTACAGGAGTTAAAAGATCTGCTGGTTATGTGTTGGTACCAGATACCACAAGACACATTTAGAAATCTTATACCATCCATGCCTCGTTGGGTATGAGCTGTTTTGGCTGCACATGAAGGACCAACGTCATATTAGATAGGTGGTCAATGTTTTGGCTCATCGGTATGTAAACTTGATCCATGACATGATCTGTGACGAGGATAATACACATTATCTTTAATCAATTAACATTTAATGTTAATTCTGCTTGTAAATGTACACTAATTTACTATGAAATTATAAAATAGTTAACAGTTTATTACTTGTTCTTTTATATGCTTAAACTAGAAAACTAGTGTGCTAGTTTAAGCACATATAAAAGAACAAGTATAAATACTCGTGGTTTTATAATTAAACTAATTATGTTAATAGGAATTATACTATTGAATATTGGTGTAGGAACACCACAGCTCTTAGACAAAAACTACAATAGTAGCGTAAGAGGCATCATTTCAATAGTATCTCATATTGTGATCATCCTTCATGAGTTACCATGTATTGCACTACCTTGAATAAGTAACACTTCACTAATAGATAAGACTATTGTTACTTATTCTCGGTGGGCACCACCACCCAGACAGCACTGTTTCAAGGCTTGTTGGCCTTTCATTGGTTCAGGTACCCTGGTAATGTAATCATGACAAGCAAGTTTTGAAGTTAATCCCACAATATGAGAGATGCCAAAAGGTGTACGTGATGATACTATAATTAATACAAATGCAAAAACAAGGCTATAAGAGCTTAAAATTATACTATTGAATATTGGCGTTGGAGCACCATAGATAGCTCTTAAACGAAAACTACAATAGTAGCGTAAGAGGCATCATTTCAACTGTCTCTCATATTGTCATCATTGCTAACAACTAGGGCTCACAATACCAAGATCCCGGGATCCCGGCCATATTTTTCTGGTATTCAAATACTGGTATTGATACAAAAATACCGGTTTTTGGGTACTAATTTTAAAAAAAAATAGTTTATAATTTAATCACAATGGTTATAAAATCACCTTTATGTGATTATGACATCCTTATCTCTACTAGAAAATGTTTGATAAATCATCAATAGGACACCATGCAACATTGCAACCTGTCCACAATTCTCAAACAACTTCATGTCTGACCGTATCATAACCCCCAAGTCCCGTTCCTCCATTACTAATTTTAGTTCAACTCCACCAAGTGTATAAGTTATTTTGGGGTTGCTGTTCCTCAGGTGTAAGACCTTGCATTTTGTTGAATTAAGGCATATAGCTGCCACTTTTCTGACCATCCCGGAAGTCTATCTAGGTCACTCTGAAAAAGCTGTGCTTGGCAGCGATCATTAACTATAATATCTTTGTTGCAATCAGCGAAAATAAGTAAATTCTACATGGATGCCTGATGCAATGTCCACAACAGCAAAAATGCTAGGGGCAACTACTCTACTGATCTTTACATCATTTGCAAGTTTAGACATCACACTCTATATCCCTTCATAGATGTCATTTAAGATAATCAAAAACAACAGTGGTCCCAATACTGATCCTTGGGGAACCCCGCTTCTTACATTAACCTAATCTGAGGAATAACCATTTATCACGACCCCCTACCTGTTGCCCTCAAGCCATCGTGCTATCCATCTAAGGATTTTCCCTATGATTCCATCTTGCTCCAACTCATAAAGTAACTGCTCATGTGGGACTGAGTCAAATGCCTTGCTGATATCTAAATAAACAATGTCGAAATTATTCTCTAAATCCAGCTCACGAGTGACCTGTCAAAATGGCTAACTAGATTTGTTAAACATTATTTTCCCTTTACAAAACCATGCTGTGTATTCTACAGAATTCCATTTCCATCTAAATGATCCTGAATTCCACCCTTGATCATTGCCTCCATGATTTTCCCTACTACTGAAGTTAGACTGGCCGGTTGGTAATTTCCCGTTACACTCCTTTTATGTTCCAATTTACACCAATCCAACGGAATCTCTCCTGAGTCCAGTGATGCTCTCCTAACTAGCTTTAATGGTTCAATGCACTCACTTGCCATCTCCTTTAAGATTATAGGGTATATGCCATCAACCACAGGAGCCTTACTTGCCTGTGGGCGCGAAAGTTTTATCATTAAATCAACATGTGAAATTTCAACATTATTAATTACATTTTTTTCGATTTCACTCCCATAAATTCTCATTGACGTGAAGGCTTTTTCTTCTGTGAATATCTATGCAAAGTAACTGTCGAGTTCATCTGCAACATCAGTTGGGGTATATAATAGTGTCCCACACAATTACATATGCATCCAACCTGATTTGTCCTTCTCTTCTTTGCATTTATATATGTGAAGAATTCCTTGACTGCACCTCTTTGCTCTCTCCCGGACTCAGTAAAGATACTACAGTGAAAATTATACTTCACTGAATGAAACGACCTTCTCTTTCAGAAAATGATGAACATAATTCAAACATGGAAGACCAACATGGAACAGAACATCAAGTGTTCCGCAAATTCTTTCCAAAATAAGAAATTGCCCAACTCCAATGGGATTTTAAAAGATGAACTTGAATCGGAAATTCATGAAATACTTTAAACTATTTTTGCTAAAAAAGTTCAAAGCCTAGAAAATATGGACTGAGATCATCTACAATTACCTCAGTACAATAGTACCAGAATTGGATCTGAAAGGGCATTTTCTGCCGCTAATCAAATACTGTATGTACCAAAATTAAATCCATTTAAAACGATCATACTATTGATTGCTTATGTTTTTTAAGAGCTCACTTTATTCGGACAGGTAGTGTGGATCTTAAACATAATTAAACTTTGCAATAACAATGTGTATTTTTTTTGTTTTTAGAATAACTGTATTTTTAATGATTTTTTTTCAGAAAATTTATTATTGCAATAAATGTTTATTTAAAACTTGAATTCAAATAATTACAGTACTTGTTTTTTTCCTTACTTTATTGTACCTAACTGTCATCAAAATTTATTGAGAAAAACGTTTGTTTTTGAAATGCCGGTATCCCGGTTTCATAAATAAAAAAATACCGAAATACTGGTATTAAGATTTTGACCAGTATTGTAAGCCATACTCACAATGAGTTACCATGAATTGCACTACCTCGAATACACCAATATTCAATAGTATAATTTTAAGCTCTTATAGTATTATGCCTTGTTGCATTTGTATTTATTATAGTATTGTCATATACACCTTTTGGCATCTCGCATATTATGGGATTAACTTCACAACTGGGTTATCATGATTGCCTTACCAGAGTACCTGCCCGCCCAAACCCACCAATGAACGGGCAACATGCCTTGAAACGGTGCCATTTGGGTGGTGGTGTCCACTGAGAATAAGTAACAAGAGTTTTCTCTATTAGTGAAGTGTTACTTGTTCGAGGTAGTGCAATACACGGTAACTCACGAAGGATGATCACAATATGAAATACAGTTGAAATGATGCCTCTTACACTACTACTGTAGTTTTTGTTTAAGAGCTATCTATGGTGTTCCTACACCAATATTCAATAGTATAATTTTAAGCTCTTATAGTATTATGCCTTGTTGCATTTATATTTATTATAGTTAATAGGAATGTGGCACCTCCGTAGCCAGGTGGGCAGGAGCAGTAGTGCATAGCACGCGTTTCTTGATTAGACCGGGGTTCAAACCCATAACCACCAAATACAGAGGATGCGGAAGGTCAGGGAATGACCACCACATATCCCCAGCCCGGATAAAGGGTGAGGGCTGGCGTCAGGAAGGGCATCCAGCCGTAAAAATTGCATGCCAAAACAATAAACAAGGACAAAAAAAAAAAAAAAAAAAAAAAAATAGTTAATAGGAATGTAATTTAATAAATTTAATGAATTTGAAGTATTGATTAAGTCATGAAATGCAGACATTGTAGGGATATCAGAGATAAAAAGTTAATACTCAGAAATAAGGGATGCAGAATTTGAACATGGGGAACACAATGCGTACAGAAAGAACAGAAAAGAGTGGTTATGCTCTTAGTTAAAAAGAACATTAAATGTAAGGTGGTGCATCCAGTCAACATGGGTAACTAATGCAATGTTGAGTCAGTTTGGTGTGACATAAGCAGGAAAAGAGTGGTCCGGTAAATCAGAATGTCTTATAATGGGGAATTTTGATTTCACAGATACTGATGTGGGTTGGTCACTTACCTCACACACTAGCAAGACTTACTGGATGACTGTTTATACAGCAGCATGTTAGAATTAAGAATATATATTTTATTTTATTCAATTCAACTGTTTTTTGAAATTGTGTATTTTATACAATAATTTATTTTAAATAGAAAAAAAAAAACCTGTGTTAGATTATTACCTGTGTAGAAAATTTAATACAAATTTTCTAAATACAGCATGTCTTTTTTGTGTGTGGGTACATGATGCGAATCGGGGTTAGTCTTTACAATTTGTTACCCCCTTCCGATCGATCGTAATGAGTAGCAGTGCCTGACAGACGCAGTCCCTTTTAATGGTTGCTTTACTCCAGCGATTGGAAGCTCTGACCCCTTCAATATATGGCACACGTTTTAGTCTTTATCCCCCCCCCCACTGAGGCTGTTTTAAAATCGGTACGTCGTTTTCCGATTTTAAATAGAAAAAAAAATGTAAGGTGTCGTCGGTACGTCGTTTTCCGATTTTAAAACAGAGGGGGGGGGGGGGGAGTCGGAATCCACTCTAATAATGCTAAGTAAAAAGCAATGGGTTGGGCCTATCAATCGCTACTACTCCCAATGATCGATATGAAGGGGTACCAGATATGTAAACACACAGGTCGGATTCAGGTTAATAAAATGACCGACTCAAGATTATACGGCTCTTTTCGTCGAACTTCCTCCCGCCATTAATGCACTTGATACTGCTGCCACATTTTATAATCGGATGAGTCTGAACCATTTATCAGTACTGAGAAGCCATTCATTGAAGCGACACCAGATGCCACATACCCTTTTCAATTACACGCCAATCAGTCTTTATTATTGAACCAAAATATTCTAAAGGAACAATGAAACCCTGAGTTGCAAACTTACCAAGCTTAAGCAGTCACGTATTCCCAACTGGTCATGTAAATAACTAATCAAAATAAGAAGTGAAGGTAAGCTGGAGAAAATTTAATCGCAAAACACATAAACTACAATAAACACAATAATAATCAAATTCAACACATCAGAAATCAGCACGGCACTTAAAACGCTAAAATCACTGCGACAGCAGCGCCATCTTATCTATCTCAATTGCTACGAAAACATTACGATTAAAATAGTACTGCATCTGTTATTAGTTCGTTGATTGTTGTGGAGTTTTAGCACATCAGCAATTCAGGCCATTTTATGCCAAAAAAAAAAAAAAAAAATCTATTATTTTTAGACCACCCGAATAATTAAATTCATCTGCCATGCTGTGTGTCTAATGTCTATTAATTGCATGTGTTCTATTGTCAATTTGTCTGCTTTGCTCGACAAAAAACCACAGTTTCTGGTGATAAAACGTAACTATCTACGCCTGAGACCGACTAACTTAGCCACAGATTGAAAAAAAGGCCATTAAAGTTTTTCGCGTCATCGACGGTATTCGAAACCGGGCCTTTTCCACCCGGTGTAAGGAGGACGGTGGCGATGCCACTGTGCTACCGCGCAGACTGGCCATTTTAAGCCATATATAATAACATATCAGGTATTAACTTTTCTGTCATCATCTGTTATCGTTCTGCTGTTCCACAGGTCGACGTAAGAAAATTAGAACAAGCATTAAGGGAAAACAAAGAACTTAAATCAGCAGCCACGCACAGTAATACAGAAAGTTGCTGTTGTTGTTGTTTGTTAGATTTATTGGTGCATCAGCAACTTAGGCTATAATGCACGATACAGAAAGACAAATGATACTGAAACTGAAGAATAGCAATGGTGTACTTATAAACAGCAGAGAAGGCATAATTCAAATAGCAGAAGACTACTGTAGAGAATTATACAAGGAGCAAGGGAATGATGCCAGTAGTGGGGAAGATGGATTGCAAATTAGCAACACATACGACATACCCGATATTCTTCCTGATGAGGTAGAACAGGCGTTGAAGAAATTAAAGAATCAGAAAGCCCTGGGGAAGATGAAGTTACTGTAGAGTTATTAAAATTGGGAGGAAGAGATATGACACAGAAACTGGCAAGACCTTTCACAAAATGCCTTAGAAAAGGTGTGATGCCTAAGGAGGGGAACAATGCAATCACAGTTTTGCTGCAAAAGAAAGGAGATAAATCAGAAATTGGAAATTATAGACCAATTAGCTTGTTATCCCACATCTATAAGTTGTTCACAAGGGTCATTACTAACAGATTAGAAAGATTACTTGATGAGAATCAACCGAAAGAGAAAGCTGGCTTTAGGACAAGATTCTCAACTATGGATCGCCTTCACGTAATATCACAGCTAATGGAGAAAGAAAATGAATATAACACACCATTATGCTTGGCATTTGTGGATTATGAAAAGGCATTTGACCCCGTACAGCATAAAGCAATGTTTCGGGCACTGGAAAGACATGGCATAGATAGCCCATATATTACGATTTTGAAGAAAATTAGACTAGACAAAGACAGTAACAAATTTAAAATCGAGAAAGGAGTTCGACAAGGCCACACAATATCTCCGAAGCTGTTTACTGCTGCCCTTGAGGAAGCTTTCAGAAGATTAGACTGGTCGCAGAAAGGAGTCAATGTGCATGGAGAGTACCTAAACCATTTACGATTTGTAGATCAGATTGCAGTCATAAACCACAATCCCAAAGAATTCGAGGAAAATCTTAATCAGTTATGCATAGTTAATAAGGATTTTGGATTAAATATGGCTAAAACGAAAGTAATGATGAACAAGCATGCCACAGAAAGGGATATAATGATTGAAGGAGCAGTAATTGAAACGGTGGAGTCATATACTTATCTGGGACAAGTCATTAGCTGTAAGAATGATAAATGGCTGGAAGTGAAGAGAAGAATAAATTTTGGATGGATAGCATTCAGGAAATATAGTCACATACTGAAGAGCAATATACCAGTTGGTATGAAACGTAAAATAATGAACCAATGTTTACACCCTACCACGACTTATGGCAGTAAAACTTGGGCACTCACCAAAAGAATGGAAGTGAAGCTGAGAACTACACAGCGAAGAATGGAACAAATTATAATGGGAATTAGACTGTTAGATAAGAAGAGAAACACATGAATTAGACAGCAAAATGAAGGAAAGGGCATTCTTATTAAAACTAATGAACTAAAATGGTCTTGGACAGGACCATTGGACAGCTGAAAGACATGATGATAGATGGACTAAGAAAATAACAGAATGGTACCCAAAAGGAGCTAGAAGAAAACCTGGAAGACAAAGGCGGAGATGGATAGATGAAATTCAGTAGTTTGTGGGTAGTAAATGGATGGCCATTGCACAAAACAGAGGAACTGGAAAGTTGCTGGAGAGACCTTCATCCTGCAGTGGATTGAAAATGGCTGATGATGATGTCACTATGGGTGAAACATGGGTGCACCACTTCGACCCTGGAACAAAAGAACATCGAAACAGTGGAAGCATCCGTCTTAAAAAGAGTCGAGTGCAAAAAGTCGGCTGGGAAAGTCATAGCATCTGTCTTCTGGGATGTAAAAAGTGATCATGGTTGATTTCCTGTAACAAGGTGCCACTATCAAGCCGAGTATTATTTTAACCAATTTAGATATTTCTGTGAGGAACTGAAACTCAAGAAGCACTATAAATCAACCGAAAGTCGTATTACATCATAGCAAAGCATCGTTGCACACAGCGTTTGTGATTTAGGCTACACTGTGTGACTCTGGGTTTGAGCTATTGCAGCATCTGCCCTACTCATTGGATTTTGCTCCAACAGATTATTTCTTATTGCCAGATCTAAAAATGGACTTCAAAGAGTAGATTCGACAGTAACAATGCTGTAATAGATGCACTCAACAACTAGTTTGAGTCAAAATCTTCTGAATTTCATTTGAATGGGTTGAACCCCACCACCATGGGTTGAACTCCCCACCATGACTTATGGAAGTGAAACTTGGGCACTCACCAAAAGAATGGAAGAGAAGCTGAGAACTACACAGCGAAGAATGGAACGAATCATATTGGGAATCAGACTATTAGATAAGAAGAGAAACACATGGATTAGGCAGCAAACTCAAGTAAAGGACATTCTTATCAAAACTAAAGAACTAAAATGGTCTTGGGCAGGACACATAGCCCGAAGACATGATGACAGATGGACTAAGAAAATAACAGAATGGTACCCAAGAGGAGCTAGAAGAAAACCTGGAAGACAAAGGCGGAGATGGATAGATGACATTCATGAATTTTCGAGTAGTAAATGGATGGCCAGTGCTCAAAACAGAAGGAACTGGAAAGTTGCTGGAGAGGCCTTCATCCTGCAGTGGATTGAAAATGGCTGATGATGATGATGATGATGGGTTGAAAAAGCTAGCGGATCATGTTAAAGAGGTGACTTATTAAAAGACCCATTTAAGTTGAAAAAATAAATGGGTTTTCACAACTTTCCACCATTCTTTCTATGAGAGACTACAAACTTTTCAATCTCTTCTCACATCTCCCTCTTGTCCTTGTTTAAAAATCAGAAAAGTGAATGAACCACTGATGTGAAACATTTTTTTGATATTTAGGACGTTTACCAATGCGAATGGGCAAATTCTAGAATTTACCTAGAATGTGTATATATACTACATGTATATAGTATATACACCAATGAACCAAAACATTATGGCCACCTAATATGATGTTGGTCCTCCCCTTGCAGCCAAAACAGCTCGTATCAATCGAGGCATGGATGCTACAAGATTTCTGTGTCTTGTGGTATCTGATACCAACATGTAACCAGCAGATCCTTTAATTCCTGTAAGGTCCGCGTTTGAGATGCCGCAGATATGAGTTGCTGTTCCAACACAAATTATAGATGCTCAATGGGATTGATGTCTGGGGAATTTGGAGATCAGTGCAATACCTGGGAGTCTTCATGTTCCACGAACCATCCGGGCGGTGTGGCATGGTGCATTATTCTGTGGAAAGACGGCACCTCCAGAGGGAAAGACCGATGCCATGAAAGGGTGTACCTGATGAGCAATGCTTAGGTAGGTGGTAGACATCAGTGCCCGGCACATGGATGACGACCCAGGGTATCCTGGCAGACCTTTGCCCAAGGCATGACACCGCTGCCGCTGGCTTCTTTTTGTCCCACAGTGCATCTAGGCACCATCACTTCCTCAGGTAAACGAGGCACACGTACCCGGCCGTCCACATTGTGCAACAGGATATGTGATTCATCGGACTAGATGACCTTCCAATCACTCAAGGTCCAGTCACCAGTGAACCGTGGTTAGCATGAGTTCTCGGAGCGGCCTGCAGCTATGCAGCCTCATTTTCAGCGGGGTTCGATGTACTTTGTGTTGTGACACATTACTCCCATCATCAGCATTCCAATTACTGGTGAATTGCGACAGTCGTCCTGCTGTTGCAACGTACCGTCCGGGAGGCTTCGCTCACCTCAAGCATCAATGAGCCGTGGTTGTCCAAAACCTCGCCGACAGTTGTTTTCCCCTAGTCTAACCACGTACTAGCCATGGCTTACCATGAGCACTCCACCAGCCATGCTATTTCGTATATGCTCTGACCAGTCGTCTGACATTACAATACGGCCTTTGTCAAACTCGCCTAAATCCGCTGCCTTTCCCATCTGACAAGAGGAACATTGGTGAACGGAGCTGAGTATGAGGTTTTGTTTTACCATTTCCCGACCTGCGCCATGGCTGAGTTAGTCGGTCTGAAATGTTCGAAACATAGTTTTCCCCGAAAACTAAGGTTTTTCGTCCAGCAAACAAAATCAACCTATGAGCACATGCAATTTACAGACAATATACACAGAGTAATGACCTTAGTTGCTGATGCTCCTAAACCCTACAAACAAATCATTAAATGCCAATCTCCAAGTAATTCTCCAGTGGAGCAAATACAACTTCGTTGATTTCAATCCTTCTAAAATTCAGTCTTGTCCTATATCTCGCAAAAACGATTCTTTTGGTCTAAGCTTATCTTTGGTGACACATCTTATCTTTATTAACACTATGGTTATCTTTGGTGGTCCTTGAGGTTGTCACAGACATTCTCTCAGATATGCCAGACAAGCTATACTTCCTACCTGGGAGTCTAAAACGCTGATGGAACTGATATTTGGGTGACACTCCAGTAAAATGCACCCAATTTCGGGGGAAGTCCGGACGGTCTGTGACAGCCAAATCCTCTGCTTGCTCCTTCACGATGGTGGGACTGTTAATAATCCTGGGTATAACCTATATGCACAAGCACACGGTGAGTGACCACCCAGGTGTGAACCAACGTAACCAGGGGTCGAGGTGTGGCGCCCACACCACATAGTGTGGGCGCCACACCTCGACTCCAAACTAGACGCCTGTTCAAACTCGAAAATAAACGCCTCGACGCCTATTCAAACTCCAATTTAGAGTTTGAATAGGCTAAGAGTATAAAACTTACTTCTTGCCTTAATGGTAACAGACCATTCTGGTCTCTTGCCAAAGCTATTGGCCACAACTGTTGCGCATCTCTGTCCAAACCAGATGGTTCTGTTGTCACTTCACCAAAAGATAAAGCTGCACTTTTGCAATACCGCCGTGCAATCCCACCACTTTGGTGGTATTGCAAAATAGGCTTGGAGTGGTGGAACCCATGTTTAGTCTCCAGAGTTAAGTTCCGGTTAATCCTTCCCCATCTCTTCCATCATGTAGTATGACTGATGATAATGAGGTTATGATGAACATCGTGGCAAAATCCAATCTTCCTTACATTTCGAGGGTACAGCTGAAAAACTGTGTTCACAGGCCGGCCGCTAGTTAGTACACTGGACCGAACCTAATGGTAACTCTGTAGGAGGCCACTGGATCAGCTAGAGTATAACTTGCTACCTCTACTCTGCCAGATAGAGACTGTTTCTTCTTCTTCTTTTCTTTGGTAGTTATTGGCGCATCGGCTTCTGTGGCCATAATGCACCTCACAAGGTTTTTGCAGTATTTTGATCCAAGCCCGAGGCGGGATAGAGACTGGAGGGAGTCCGAGTAGTATGTATGCGGGTGGCATTGTCGAGGCCCCGTAATTCAAGGATCTGCATATATTCTTACCATGTGTATGCCATATCCAAAAATTTCATTACAGTACTTCATACACCATGTCCCTCTCACTTTTTCTTACTTTTGAATACACAATGAATTTTCAAACTAAGTTCAAGTCCAATGTCAATAAATATCTTCTTTCGTCTCCTCAACCTCCAACCCAAGCACGGTACTAAGTACTATAGGTTCTAATACCTCTCGTGTTTGAGGTTTACATAAAGAAAAAAAACTCGGATTTATAGACACGATGATATATCTCTTTTGGGGGTTACTCCGACTTCTACTCTTGGCGCAAGCACATTACAAATATTGCATCCTCTGCATCTAAAAACTCTTTTGGCATTCCTTTTCTTCCGAAAACTTGTTCACTCTATACAAATCGCAAATCAACCCTACCATGGAATATTGTTTTCCACACCTGGGGCATTATCCCCAAAACCTCTCTCTCAGGCTTGTAAATTCCATTCAGAAGAGGGCAGTTCGGTTAATTAATGACATCTCTACGTCTCCCCTCTCACTCTCATAGACGTAGTGTTTCTGCTTGCATGCCTTTTCTACAGATACTTCGATGGCCGCTGTTCTTCTGAATAGGCTTCTATAATACCCGCTTTCAAAACAGTCCAATCGTGTCTTCAGCAGCCAACATCCATTAACCGTCCAACTCCAAACTCACAGAACCAACTTTTCATCTTCCTCGTTTATTCATGCAATTGCGGTCTTCTGGAACAATCTTCTTTCATACATATTTCCTGAAATTTAGTCAACAAAAGTTCAAGTCTAATGTCAGGAAATTTCTTTCGCCTTTGCAATCTCCAACCCAAGCATTATACTAAGTACTATAGGTTCTAATACCTCTCATACTTTCATAAAAAAAAAAAAAAAATTGGCTGAAGTTGCTGATGCAGCAGCCTGGTAAACAAGATGCAGGATATTTCACAGTTGTGCAAACTGGAGATGTGCAAATGTGACCCCAATTCACAAAGGAGGATCAAAGGCTGACACAAGTAATTATAGACCTGTGAGTTTAACTTCTGTTCCAGGAAAATTAATGGAGGCACTGCAGGATCATCTAGACAAGATTTCAGTTATAGCTCGGACACAGCATAGTTTTATTAACGGAAGAAAGTCTTGCCTGACCAATTTGATTGGATACTATGATGCAGTCGCAAAAGCACTGGATGCAGGGAATAACTTTAACATATATTTGGATCTTAGAAAGGCTTTTGATACTGTTGCACATGGAAGACTGCTGCACAAATTGGAGCAGTGTGACACTGGAAGCAAATTGCTGCTATGGATAAAGGGATGGTTGAGGAGGAGAAGACAGAGAGTGGTAATCAATGGGCACTGCTCGTCGTGGACTAATGTTATTAGTGGAGTCCCTCAGGGTTCAGTGTTGGGTCCATTGTTGTTTTCTGTATTTATAAATGATATTGATGACGGTTTATCAAGCTTAATATCCAAGTTTGCAGATGATACGTTTGGCAGGGTTGTAAAGGACACTACAGACAGTATGCTGCTTCAACAGGATCTCGAAAGTTTGAGCAAATGGGCTGACAGGTGGTAAATGAAGTTTAACCCTGACAAATGTAAAGTACTACATAGGGGAAACAGTAACCCCAGAGCAACGTATCAAATCTGTGGTACTACACTGACAGTGGTAGAGAACGAAAAGGACCCGGGGATAATTGTGCAGACAGATATGAAGTTTTCTGAGCAGGGCAGACGGGCTGCAAGAGTAGCTCATGATGTCTTGTCAATGATATATAGGAATTTTTCTGATTATTCCCTTGTATAAGGCAATGGTCAGGCCACACCTTGAGTATTTGAGTACGTCTGGAGGACTCATTTCAAGAAGGATGTAGAGCTGCTGGAACGAGTGCAGAGAAGGGCAACAAGATTAGTGAATGGAACAAAGGGGTTCTTACGAAGAAAGACTTAAGTTTTGAAAATTAGTGTCTGGAGACTAGGCACCTGCGAGGTGATCTGAAAGAGGTGTATAAAGCCTTGAATGGTTTGAGCATGCTCAATGCTGATGGGACTCTTCCTCTTGCTCAGAATATTCACCTGAGAGGGCATAAATTCAGATTGAGGAAAGACATATGTAGGATAGATGTGCGGCAATTTGCCTTTAGCCAGCGGGTAGTTGGTTGGTGGAACAGACTTCCATCGCTTGTTGTGGAAGTTGATAGCCTAAATAAATTTAAGGCTCAGCTGGACAGGTATTTTGAACGAACGGAGGGGTGAAATGGGAGTGGGGTTTTTCTTGGCTGATGCTGGATAAACTTGCTTGCATCATATGCCTCTACAAATGATAATGCCAATTTTATGGGTCTTTTTCATGTAGTTGAGTTAGTCTGACTCGGTGAGGATAGCAAGGTTTTTTGCTCCTGAAAACTTGGGCTATCAAAACAAAATCGAATTCAGGACATGCAATTTACAGACAATAGGAGCAATTTGCCTTTAGTTGCTGCCCCCAAAAACCCCACTAATACTGCCTGTGGGGGTTGTCAAAAGTAAGTTTGCATACCATTCCAAAGCATCTTTTGATGAACTGAAATGAATTCAGGATGCATTTGTAACTATAACACAGCGAATGTCACGTCGGTTTTCACATTGTACTTGGAGAATTACCTTTGCCATGACATTGGTACACATTATACAAATTATTCACTATATGATTCCTTTCGCCTCAAAGGTGGTACTTGTGCATATGTCCGTTCCGATATTCCCTGTCAGAGAATTCGTAATTTGGAGTCTCCTCTTTTCGATCTTCTCTGGCTCAAAATCTCCCTACCTCATTGTGTCAAATTCATGTTGTCTCTACCGTTTTCCCAACTCCACTAATCACTTGGAGCTCTTTGACTTTCTCCAGTCCAACTTTCCTAACAGTGAGGTAATTTTCCCTGGTGGTTTTAATGTTCACAACTCCAGCTGGCTTCTGTTTTCTAGTCACACTGACCCAGATGGTCGAGATGCTGAGGCTTTTCCAATTACTAATGACCTTGCCCAGATTGTTCATTTACCTACAAGAATAACGGACAATCCTAGCCATACAACCAACACGCTTGATATTTTTCTAACAAACAATCCTTCTAAGTAAACGGCTGAAGTGAGGTCCTTTAGTCACCTCAGATCACAACTTGGTGATTGCCTCTTCTGCAATGGAGCCTTTATCTCACGGCTATTCCCAACTTCGTATTATTTGGCATTACAAGAATGCAAAATGGAATGACATGCAAGATTTCTTTTCTTTTCCTTGGTCGGATTACTGTTTCAAAACCTCTGATGTCACTGTTTGTTCAGATCGTGTCAGTGAAATTATTCTTGTAAGAATGGAATTCTTAATCCCACACTCCACCTTAAAATCTTGTCCTTTATCCAAACCTTGGTTTTCTAATAAGTGTGCTCAGGCTGTCAACAGAAGAACGTTACATATCGTAATTAGCTCTTTGTAATTCTTCAGTTTCATTCTACACTAAAGCTCACAATTGCAAAGCAGTTATTAATCAGTTCAAATTAGATTTTGAATGGGCTGAGGGTAGAAAACCTGCCTCTTGCCTTAATGGTAGGTGAGCATTGTGGTCTCCTGCAAAAGCTATTGGGCACAACCTTTGCCCATCTCTGTCAAAACCAGATGGTTCTGTTGTCACTTCAGCCAAGGATAAAGCTGACCTGCTAGCATCCCATTTTCCTTCAAACTCATTTATTTTTGATCTTGGTAAAACACCTCCCACCATTCCCAACACCTCCATTCAATGCATCCTGCATTCTTACGTCAAAAGGATGTTAGGATTTTGACGAATCTTGATGCTAAGAAAGCTCCAGGTCCCGATGGTATTTCTCCACTTGTTCTCAAAACCTGTGCTTACTCCTGGTCTCTCCTGCCTTTTTTCACTTTCTTATTCCAAAGGTGTTTTTTTCCTTCTGCTTGGAAATTTGTTCACATCCAGCCAGTTCCCAAAAAGCGTGACAAATCCCTCGCATCCAATTATCGTCCCATTGCAATTACTTCTACTCTTTCTTATGTAATGAAGAAATCAATTAACCACCAAAACTACTTAGAAACCTTCCGTCTGATCAACTATCGCCAGTATGGATTCCGTCAGCGTCGACCCACTGGTGATATTCTGGCTTATGTTGCCCATTTATGGACTAATTCAATGGAAAAGTTCAGTGAAACACAAGCAGCTGCTCTTGATATCTCAATGGCTTTTGATCGTGTTTGGCATAAAGGTCTAAACAAGCTTCCATCTTAAGGTTTGCCAACTGTTTATCCAGTTTTCTCTCTTATCGCTCACCGATGGTGATGGTAGATGGCTGTCTTCTAACTTCTCCACTATGCCAACGTTTTGCCAATGATAGCACATTCCATTCCACTTTTCATTTTGAGAAACCTTGCCCTGCTCAATCAGCTTCAACCTTTCGAAAATCTGCTACGAATTCCTTAAATGCCTATCTCCAGTGGAGCAAAGACAACTTAGTCAATTTCAATCCTTCTAAAACTCAGTCTTGTCTTGTCTTGCAAAAAGCATTGTTATGCTATGCTTGTCTTTGGTGACACTCCGATTTCTAGGCAAAATGATATATGTTTTGGGGATTATCCTGACTTCTAATCTCTCTTCGCACAAGCACATTACAAATATTGCCTCCTCTGTATCTAAAAAACTTGGTTTTCTTTTTTGCTCATGGCATTACTTTTCTTCCAAACAGTTGTTCACTCTGTACAAATCGCAAATTCGCCCTACCATGGAATATTGTTCCCATATCTGCGATAGTCCCACAAAAGCTCTCTCAGGCTTGATTCCGTTCAGAAGAGGGCAGTTAGGCTAATTAATGATTCGTCTCAACTCGCTGTCTCAAAGATGTACTCTCTGCTGCATGCCTCTTCTACAGATATTTCCATAGGCACTGTTCTTCTGAATTGGCTTCTATAATGCCCACTCTCTCTTTCAAAACAGTCCGAACACGTGCCGCCACCAGCCAACATCCGTTTACTGTCCAACTTCAAACTCACAGAACCAACTTTTCATCTTCGTTTATACATTCAACTGCCGTCTTCTGGAACAACCTTCCTTCATACGTATTTCCTGAAAATTAGTCTACAGAAGTTCAAGTCCAATGTCAACAAATATCTTCTTTTGTCTTCTCAACCTCCAAACCAAGTACTACATGTTCTAATATGTCTCGTGTTTGGGGTTTACATAAAAAAAAAAAAAAGATTATTTTTGACTAGTATAAATTCTTCTGTTAAAAAAATTAACGAATATAGTAATGAACTAATAAATAGTTTCTCCTAATGAAAATATTCAATCTCTATGAGCTGACTGCTAAATACAGCAAACCCACAATTTTATGGACTAATAGGGAGAAGGGGTTGTCTGTTAATTCAGTTTCTGTTCTTGGAGACCATTTGTACACACAAAATTAAAAATTAAATAGTTATTCTGCCTGTATATGTTGGAAACACTAAAATAAAGTTAAACAATAAAAAAAGCATTTACTTATCTTTATTGATTGATACATAGAAAATACACAGTGATCACTGAATTATGACCACCTACTTATACCTCCTTTTGCCATCAGTACAGCAGCTATCCGACATGGCATTGATTCAACAAAATGTCAGTAGCATTCGGGAGGTATTGCCAACCAAGCTGTGTAATGCGGTCAGCAATGCAGGTGATTGGGGTATCCAGATACCTGATATGCCTTTCCATAGTGTCCCACAAGTGCTCTATGGGACTGATATCAGGGGAGTTCGGAGGCCAATTGATATGCTGGAAGTCAGAACTGTGTTCCTCAAAGCATTCCTGCACATCAAGTGCCTGATTGGGGGTGCATTGTCATCTTGGAAGACACCATCGCCATTTGGGAAAAAGTGTTACACAGTCAGCAAGAAGTTGACAATAGCGGAGACCACAGATACGTTGTTCCACATGCACCAAGGATCCAAGTTCCTGCCAGTGAAACACGCCCCACACCATAAACCACTGCCACTGGCCTGCACTTTTGATACTATGCATGATGGATGAAGAGCCTACATATTGTTGCCAAATCCGTACACAACCATCCACAGTGTGGAGTAAATAATGTGACTCATCCGACCAGCACACCTTTCAGTCTTCTGACGTCCAACTTCCTTGCTCTTTGCACCAGGCAAGTCTATTACGCCGATGAACCTTTGTTAGGAGAGGATTCCGTAGGGGTCATCTGCCAGTATAGCCCATACGTACGAGCATGCAACGCATGGTCATGCCAGATATTGTTCCGGGTTGGCTCATGTTGAATTGGATAGTCAAGTCTTCAACAGTTCTGCACCTGTAGGAGTAGTCAGACCCAGCACTCACCTCTAACTTCAAACTTTCGCTGAAATTTGCAGTTTTGCCATCGGGTCATTGTTTGACCATTTTGATGCATCCTGGTACGCTTGAACTACAGCAGCTCTCGAACACCCCACCAGTTCAGCCATTTGGTAAATCGAGGCACCAGCTAATCGAGCTCCCACAATCTGTCCTATATCAAAGTCCGATAAATCTTCCTTTTACCCATCACACTCGAAATTTTACTACCTACTGAACCACCGACACCACATCTATGCTACGTAGGTCGACTAACTGCGCACTCTCGTACCTCACATGGTCAACAGGTTGCATTCAGTTTTCATAGGGGTGGTCATAATTCAATGATCACTCACTGTAATTTATCATAACTATACAGTAGCTCTTGGAAAACCTTTAGCCAAAAATAAAAAGCCAAAGATTGGCAAATCTTCAGTCAGGCTCCTTAAGTTTGGGCTTGCTTTATACAATATCTGAAAGTTTTGTTTTTTGTGCCATATTTCTTGCTGATGCAAGAAACAAAGACGCCAGAGTCTAACTTCTTTAATAACTTTAAATTTTTCTGAACAAGTCAGATATATCTTCCTTTTTAACCAGTTTTCATAGGGGGTCATTTTAATGTGCTGTAAGTGAGGCCCTAATAAAGAAACAAAGCATAGATGAGTACTTAACAATACGATAGCAGCCATATCCATAACAGGGTCATGAACTGATCGCTGCCATGACTCACGAGTTCACAGTTTTCCCTATCTCACGAACACACTCAGAATGCATTCTGGTGTCAGTCAATATTTGTTTTGTCCATTAAACCTGACATCTGTAAAATCAAGAGTTACTGCACATATTCTTGAAGCTACCAAGCGGCATATCTGCTTGTTTTCCTTAATTTTTAATTGGTTAAAAATGTAATGCACTGCTGAATCTGAAAAAAAAATAAATAACAATATGAGTCACATAAATAACTTCTCTGGTAAAAGATATTGAAAATGACTTTCCACATATTCACAAGAAAATGATTTCTCTGACTAGGAATACACATTTTTTATGCAACTTGATTTCAAAAATGTCTTACCGCATATAGCTTGTCCCAAGTGTGAAATAATGAGTAATGAACTTTTCTGTTCTAAAAAGCCTTTGACACATATTTCACATGGAAAGGGAGAATTGTTCTTTTAACTGAACTAAAAACTGATTTTTTTTCTCCTTCGCTACTTAAAAATACTAGCCACATTTTAAAAATAGTAATTTTTGCATAAGAGTGAACTAATGAGTGCTTGTTTCACCCTCCTCATATTAAAAATACCTTACCACATAAATTGATAAATGGTTTCTCTTGAGTGTGAAATGTCTTTTTAACATATCCAATTTAACGGAAGAGATCTGAAATGTGGAAGGACAGTTGGATGATCCATCAAGGCAATGCCCCAACACACAATACTCTCTGTTTGAATTTTCTGGCCAAAAAAACAAATGTGAACATGCATCCTGCTTGCCAGATGTGACTTTTTTCCCACTTCCTTAAATGAAAAGTGTACTTAAAGGGATACATTTTCAGTCCACTGATGATATGCAGAAAAAATTACTGAAGTGTTAAAAAGGGCTTACAGAAGATGACTTCCAGAAATGTTACTGTGCTTGGAAGAAACATAGGGTGGAACAGCATGTGCAAGCCCAATACAAATTATTTTGAAGAGCATAACCAGTAATATACAAAATATTTCATTATATTTATTTTATTGCAATTTTTGTTATTTAAGGGCCATACCTTTTAAAATATGTATTCTTAAAAAAGTAATGATCGGTGTTTATTAGATTTGTGCAGAAGCGAATCCTAAAAACAATTTATTACAAAAAAGCAATTAATTCAGCAACATTTATGAAAAAAAAAAAAAAAAAAAAAAACAAATTTCAATATTTGGCAGTAGAATTGTATCATGCAATTGTCGCAAAAAAAGGGGGGGGGGGAATCCAACATCCACTGGAGGTAGTACTGGGTGGTTATAAAATAAGTTTCCCTATTCAGGAGACCCTAGTGTCAAAACGGTTATGCATGTGTATCTTCCTTGTTTGTGGTGGCACCCAGGCACGTGCCTATCTCCACCTAATGTCTCTGTGAAGGAAAAAATCTCTGCACAATGGGCCTGACAGTATTAACACACACTACAATACTCTAGCATGTGTTATCCATGTCAGGCCATTTTGCCACCAGGGAGCAGCTGTCTCCTGGACAGCCAATTCCCAGCGCACGTTCAACAGCATGTGGAGCCAGGCCTGTTCCAACAGTCTGTGTTATAGCACAAAGTCCCGCATCCACCGGCAGGTGTGCCATACCAGTGGATGCGAGCAAATCCTGTACTCAGGGTGCCCAATCCTGAGTACCAGCAAATTCCATACTCAGGGTGCCCAATCCTGAGTACCAGGAAATTCCATACTCAGGTGTCCAATCCTGAGTACCAGCAAAAAAAAAAAAAAAAAAATTTATATATACAGTGGATTCCGGTTATTTGGGCCACCGGTTAATCGGGGTAGCCGCTTATTTGGGGCAAATCTTAAAAAACAGAAACCAATCGAGAAAATAGCCAGGGTTTACTTCGCTTAATTGGGACAGCATGCCATTAATCGGAGCAGGAAACCGCAGCACTGGGGATTACCCTACGATTGTCTCCGACGGTACCACGAGGTTCAGTCGAAATTCTGGAGATCAAAACAATAAAAACAATTAGCAGTCACCTGTTTATTGGGCTTTTCTGGTAATGAAATCTATCATAAACAGACAGTAAACTCGATCTTACTGAATTTGCTATAATACCGACAGCTGGAATTCTGTGGGTTATTATGGTGAAATGTGTTTACACTTCCATGAAATCTTCAATCATAAAAAAATTAATTTTCAGATCTTCTCTTCATTCCTATTTTTAAAGCTTTGTAACTCGTTACTCCGTTCTCACTTGCACATATTGTGTTACTTGCAATTTGTGTGTGCTGTGTTCTTTGTTATTGATTGCTTATCTTTGTACTGTTTTAAATTTTAACTCCCACCCACAAATGTCAACCAGTTCGTATGTACATATTACAGTACGCATTAATTATTCCGATTATCACGTATATTCTTCCGATTATCACGTATCATTTAATTTTTTAATTGGTAAGGTAATAAAGGGTAAATTTGTGCTTAATATATCTTTGCTTTTATAGCCTGTGGATAATATTCCTCCTATTTTTGCTAATTAGAATCACTGTTTAATAGAATTAAAATTCAGTTCACAAACGTAATCACAATGACCGGCACTTACCGCACATCGTATAGCGAACGGTACTTTACTATATTGAGTTCGTCGTAACGTGATTTGATTATACAGTGAACCAACTGTAAAGGGGGGTACATTGTATCTTTAACTTTACGTGAAACTTCGGATAATCGGGGCAGCTGCTTAATCGGGCCAAAATGCAGTAGTCCCAATGCATCCCAAATAACCGGAATGGACTGTATGTTTGTGTATATATATATATATATATATATACACACTATCATTGAATTATATTAAATTATAATAAAATGAATAAATAATTAAGCATTCATGTAGTGCTGCATTAGCGTTACTATTATTTTGGTACAACAGTTTTACTAAAAGAGCACATTCCTTTTTTGTAAGAGCCATAACGGTTATTGATGGAGGCATTGGTCTTTCTGCTTTTATCTAACAGGATTTCATTTGCTTACGTAAGCAGCTGGCTTGAAGTAAATGACAACTTTTACATGTGCAGTGCCATTTTCCCCCTGGTGGTGGAAATTTGAACTAATTTTTTTTCCCTTCTACAAATCGTTTCCCCATATCCTAAATGACATACCCACCAATTTTCAGTGCTAATTCTAATCGTTTTGACATTAGGGCCTCCTGAATAGGGAAACTTATTTTATAACCACCCTCTATACAAGTGGAGAACAGCAATGACTCTGCACCATCAGTTGCCTGCACTGATGCTATCAGCAAGATTCCATCCACTAACAAAGCAAGTATACCAATCTAAAGGTTTAAGAATAGCAAAACGATGATACTAGTGAATAATGTCAAAAATGGATACAGTTCATTCGTGGAAGTATAATGGAAAATTGCACCTATTCTGAATGTGTTTTATAATATTCTCTTTGCTCGCATTTACCCCAGTAACCCCAGCGTGACGTATCAACTCTGTGGTACTACACTGACAGTGGTAGAGAACAAAAAGGACCTGGGAGTAATTGTGCAGGCAGATATGAAGTTTTCTGAGCAGTGCAGACGCTCTGCAAGAGTAGCTCATAGTGTCTTGTCAATGATATGCAGGAATTTTTCTAGCAGGGATAAGGAGGTGATTATCCCCATGTATAAGGCAATGGTCAGGCCACACCTTGAGTACTGTATACAGGTCTGGAGGCCTCATTTTAAGAAGGATGTAGAGCTGTTGGAACGAGTACAGATTGTTGTTGTTATTTGGTTTTTAGGAGCATTAGCAACTAAGGCCATATTGCTCTGGGAATATGCAGTGGTCATTCCCTGACCTTTCCGCATACTCCATATTTCATGGTCACGGGCTTGAACCCTGGTCTAATCAAGAAGCATTGAGCATGCTGCTCCTGCCCACCTGCTACAGAGGCACCACGAGTACAGAGAAGGGAAACAAGATTAGTGAATGGAACAAAGGATTGCTCTTATGAAGAAAGGCTTCAATTTTGCAAATTACAGTGTCTGGAGACTAGGCACCTGCAAGGTGATCTGACTGAGGTATATAAAGCCTTGAATGGTTTGAGCATGCTCAATGCTGATGGGATTCTTCCTCTTGCTCAGAATAATCACCTCAGAGGGCATAAATTCAAATTGAGGAAAGACAGATGTAGGATAGATGTGCGGAAGTTTGCCTTTAGCCAGCGGGTAGTTGGTTGGTGGAACAGACTTCCATGCTTTGTTGTGGAAGTTGATAGCCTAAATAAATTTAAGGCTGAGCTGCACAGGTATTTGGAATGAAGTTTCTTTTTTTTTTTTTTTTTTGGCTGATGCTGCATAAGCGCAATTTCTTGTGTCATATGCCTCTACTAATGCTAATATTCTGAGTTTCAATGACATGTTTATCTCATGTGGGGCAGCTCATAAATGTTAGTTCCACTCTGCCATGTGCCATTGTGATGATACATAACTTGTATTGAGTGTGAATACCAACATTATGTGGTGTCAACAAAATTCATATCTTCTTTCTTTTTTATACCTCAAATCTTGTTGAGTCTTGTGCCTTTATATGGTGGTTTATATTATGAAAAAAATAAAAAATTGGTAATGCAAAAAGGAAATACTATCTTCTTGTTTGACCAAAATTATATTTTTACATTAACTACCTTTTTAAATTAATAAATTTGACTTTTAATTTGGAAAGCTTAAACCAAAAGCAATTTGATGTCATATCAATTTTCATTATGGGATGAACAACCACAGGATTATACATTTGTAAATTGAGATCACACATTTCTGGACTACACTCCCATGCACGTTTGCAATTTGCTTGTTAGGAGCATTAGCAACTAAGGCCATATTGCTCCGGGGATATGCGGTGGTCATTTCCTGACCTTTCCGCATCCTCAGTATTTGGTTGTCACGGGCTCGAACCCCAGTCTAATCAAGAAGCGTGTGCTGCTCCTGCCCACCTGGCTACGGAAGCGCCACACAATTTGCATCAGATCCAGTAGAGCCTACCAGCAATAGTTCCCCACCTCTCTGCACATGGCCAAATTAGCTGTTCTTATCGGAAATGAGGAAGTGGGTTAAATATGGGTTCATCACATTAATTTCTTTAGCCAACGAGTTTCTAATTACCAGAATAATTACGGCTGAGAGATTAGGAAATTCTAAGTTCAACTGCATCAATACATACAGGAAAAGGTTTTTGCTGTTGTTAGCACGGCAAAAGCCTGTGACCGTATTTTAAATTAAATGTTTGAGGATAATACTCCAGAAGAGTGTGCATCATCCAAAATGGCAGAGAGCAGAAGAGTGGGAAAGCAGTGATTGACAAGTTGTGACTCCACCCACTTACTGCATTCTCCTCATTACATGTGAATGCAATGTTATGTCGAAGCTGAAAATTCACAAAAACGAACCCACATGTGCTAACGATGAAATAGCTCTTTCTCAATCCACAAAATGTCTAAATAAATGTTTCAAAATGTTGCTGTCAATACTTACTTTTCTGTCATAAGGTCTTTCTGCAGAAAAAAGTACTTATAATCAGAATGGGCCTGTATACTCATTAAATTTAAGTACAAAGGGACATGTGCAAATGTGTGTGTGTACACGATCTCTTGCACTGAAAACAACCTTCACAATCCACTCGATATGCCGAGGCAATTTGGCACAGTCAATTCTGTATATTGCGTCATGGTGGCATAGTGTTTAGGTAAGGCACATCCAGTACTCTTGTAATGAATACAGAACCTTTGTAAAAGCCAGAAAAGTGTTGTATATATAGTTTTATGTTGGGTTCTTGGCCACAGAGCCCCTAGTGGGATTCCATGTTGCCCGCCACCACCACTGGGACGTGAGCCAGGCTGTCCACAGTATTCTGGCTGGCTGCTCTCCATTAGGGATCACCTTAGCTTCCTGACGGAGAACAAAAAAAAAAAAAAAAAAAGAGGAGCATTAGTGACTTACTAAAAAAATTACTATGAGTACGTAGTACATTGCCAGAATATAGACCGGCAGATATAGTGGGCATCATACATGCTCAGTCAAGTTGGAGCTGATAGTAACTTGCGATCTGACATGATGTGTTGAACACGTTAAAAGAATACAATTACAGGGAGTTCTTAGATTTCATTATTCTTTTTGAAAAATGAAGAATTAAAAGTATATAAAAAGTATATAAAAAAGTATAATTAAAAGTATATAAAATTACTGAAAGATCTTATTTTTCATTATTTTGAATTCAGCGAGCGCCACACATGCTCCGTCAGAATTACAGGTTCAGTGACAAGTCAGTGTTATAATTAATTTAAAAAATTAATAATAATTACCTATTTCTATAATTGTTTTTATAAATAACTACTTTTATTTTTATAACCAGATTCTTATGTAGTCAGGAAATTGTTTTTTATTCTTTCTGAAAGTGAGTTGAAATAGTTATTTTCCCAGAATACAGATAAGAGAGAGAGAGAAAAAAAAAAAAAAAAAAAAATTTACTGTGGCTACGTAGTACATTGCCATTATAGACCAGCAGATACGTACAGTGAGTGTTGCGCATGCTTGTCAAGTTGGAACCGCTCTGTCAGAATACAATTCACGACAGGTTGGAGCACGGAGAAGTAAGATACAGAGTGGACAACACTTGCTTAATTACTCCCAGCACCCACAGTTTGAGAACATGAAACTAACGTGGTGATCTGTGGCCATCAAAACACACAGAGTAATAACGTGCACCCAATGCCTATAAAGTTGCTACTGTTTTTTGAGTTCTAGTGTTCGTTGAACGTAGAAATTGTTTTACATAGTTTTTCTACTATTATTATAATTATTTGCATATTTTTTTCCTATTAGTATAATTATTTGCATATTTTTTTCCTATTATTATAATTATTTGCATATTTTTTCCTATTATTATAATTATTTGCATATTTTTTCCTATTAGTATAATTATTTGCATATTTTTTTCCTATTATTATAATTATCTGCTGTCATCATGCACAGAAATAAGTGTTTTGTGTGCAATAAATATGGAGCACAATTGTACCGATTTCAGAAAGAACATTTAAGGTAATTTATCTGAATTGATAGAACCAGGGAATGTTTAATGAAATATATAAAAAAAAAAAAAAAAGTGAACAGCTAATTAATAACTGCATAGCTAATTAATAACATGTGGTTGCTACTGTCTTTTGAGTACTAGTGTTCATTGAACGTAGAAATTTTGTTTTACATAGCTTTTTTACTATTATTATAATTATTTGTGTATATTTTTCCTATTATTATAATTATCTGCTGTCATCGTGCACAGAAATAAGTGTTTTGTGTGCAATAAATGTGGAGCACGATTGTACCGATTTCAGAAAGAACATTTAAGGTAATTTATCTGAATTGATAGAACCAGGGAATGTTTAATGAAATATTAAAAAATAAAAAAGTGAACAGCTAATTAATAACATGTGGTTGCTACTGTCTTTTGAGTACTAGTGTTCGTTGAACATAGTAATTTTGTTTTACATAGCTTTTTTTAATATAATTATAATTATCTGCTGATATGCACAAAGACAAGTGTTTCGTGTGCGATAAATCTGGAGTGTGATTGTACCAATTTCTGAAAGAACATTTAAAGTAATTTATCAGAATTGATAGAACCAGGAAATGTTTAATGAAATGTTAAAAAAAAGATATTGAATAGCTAATTAATAACTAATTCATAACTTATTACATTAATTTTATATGAATAGTTTATTAATATTAATCGAAGTAATAGGTTATGGAATAATTAAATTATTCCATAAAAAACTTCACGAAATATGCCATAGCATCTGTACTATTTCTGAAATCAAGTCACGTCATAACCAAAGTCTCACTGACAAAGTGAAAGTTATAATCGCCCAGGTACTGTGAGGATATGGATATCTATGAGAAAAATGTATTGGCATATGTCTCAGGTTACCTAGCCAGAAATATTGTAAACAGCAATAATTGTGAAACATGTTAAGATTTATTATTAGGCCCAAAAGATATGGACAAATTGTTGTATTAAAGATGTTAATGTGTGAGAGAGAAAGTATGGATTAAAATGGCCATCAAAGGAATTGTTGAATACAATGAGAAGTTCTACAAAAACTATATACTAAAACAATTTTTATTGACTTTGAGTGGTTTAGGAACCAGGCTTATTCAGTCTATCTTGTAAATTATGTTAAAACAAAAAGTGAAAAATATGAATTTGGCTTACCTGTCCAGTCAAGCATCAAATTTCTTTCAAAAACTATTGAAACATGTTAAACACATGTAACTGGGAAATGTTAAGCATATGCTGTGAAAGAAAGAGAGGAAATTGTGTTCTGATTATTCTTTTTTAGAGATCACTTATATCAAAGCAATATTAACTGATCAATACTGGATTAATTGACCATTCTGAACTACATATACCTTAATGATAAATAACATATAGCTCCATAATTCAGTTTGAATTCTATTGTCTGATGAATTCCACATTGCTAAGCAATTCGATAATGTATCTAGTGAACAACTCATTGAAAAACAACATTTTTAGTATCTGCAATGCATTGCTCTTGTGGCTAAGGAGTTATATAATGCAATGTTTCCACAGTGTCATTGTCAACCAAACGGGTAAATTTTCAAAATGGTGGCGAGGAAAGGAGGGGTTGTTGTTGTTATTTGCAAGCTATTGGCGCAAGAGCAGCTTAGGCTATAATGCGCCTAGCCTAGGTAGGAGGAAAGGAGGGGGAAAGCAGTGATTGATGGGTTGTGACTCACTGCGTTCCCCCCTCCTCTCCTCACCCGGCAGATGTCAAGCAACACACAGATGGCACAGCAACAAATATGGCTGCTGAAAACAAAGGATAAATCCAATAATTTTAAAATTTCAAGTAACAAAAATGCAAGATTTTCGGGGATCACAAAATGTCACGTGACATTTGAATATGTCGGATAGACATATTCAAGAAAAGGTATAATATTAAAGGAAATTTCACGAAAGAAAAAAAATGACAAATCAACATTAAAAAAAAAAAAAAAAAAAAAATGCACGTTTTTCTATGCTATTTTACGAGTATTAACAAGAAAGGCTGAAAAGAAGAAAAAGAAAAAGTAATTTAGGGGAAATTTAAGGAAAGAAAAGGAACAGCAAATAAATATTATAAAAAAAAAAGAATCAAAAATGCACGTTTTTCTATGCTATTTTACGAACATTAGCAATGAGATTAGCTGAAAAGAATTTTTAAAAAAAGGCAAAACGGTAATTTTTAAGGAAATTTCATGATAGAAATGGAATGGCAATTCAACAATTTTTATTGTTGATCAACAACAACAACAATGTGGCAAATCAAAAAGAAAATTAGGATGAACAGGAAATGGCAATTTTTTAAAAAGAACATAACAAAAATGCACGTTATTTGGGGATTGCAAGATATCACGAAACATCACAAAAGCAGAGCTGAAATGAAGAAAAATGGCAATTTTTTAAAAAAACAAGTAACAAAAATTCACACAACATGCAACCACTGATTCTTCTCGCCTGTACATTACTAGACTATTTCGCGAAAATTACCAACGAGAACTGCTGATGCAAGTGAACACAAATGCTTTTTTTTGTTTTAATTTTTGGTGGGGGCTGCCATCCCCAACCCCCACTTTTTTCCCTCCACAAAATGGAGCTGAAATGAAGAAAAAGAAAAGGCAATACAGCAATTTTTTTAAAAACAAGAAAAAAAATTCCCACTACGTGCAACCACTGATTCTTCTCACCCGTACATTACTATACGGGAGATAGGGGCTACTGAACCCTATCCCCCTGCTTTTCTGACCGAATATTAAAAATACAAGTAATTACCACATGATTTGTAACAAAAATTAACACCACGTGCAACGATTTCAAAAGCATTAACACTGAAAATTGCCGATGCCCGTCAACAGAAATGCTAAAAGAACAGAAACCACTCACCTCATCAATCGAATTATGTTTTCTAAACGATCCAACGTTTTTGCACTAATATTTTGCAGGAATAAATCACCCAGTGAAGAGACACCTGCACTTAACCAAGGCAAAGCAAAAGGTAAATCACAAGCAATCAAATAATCACCGACAACTAGACAATTTCACACTGAAAATTGCTGATGATATTTATTCATACTGAAAATTGCTGATGATAATTAGACTATTTCACACTGAAACTGCCAATCACCTCATCAATCGAATTATATTTTCTAAAAGACCCAACATTTTTGAACTAATATTTCACAGGAACAAATCACCCAATACAACAGACACCCGCACTCAACCAAGGGAAACCAAAAAAGTAAATCACAAGCAATCAAATACCCCACACCTTCAATACACGTATTATTCAGCCTTTTCCAAAAAACAAACAACTTTTCTTTTTTTGTTTTTAATTACGCATCCAAAAAAAATCAAATAAAAGGCTAATCAAATATTAACACCACGTGACATTTTGAACAGCCATCAAAGTTCATAACCCGAACATATGGTAACATCTGGCACAGGTGGCACGCAGTGCGTGTCACCCGTGCCAGATGTTTCCACATGTTCGGGAGATCACGTGACATTAGGCAAAGTCAGCACACGTCAATCACGGCCATATTGCTAGCAGTCTGAAAGGGGTACCCGATACTGAATCTTGATCTCTAAACCTTTTATCCCACTCAGTGCAATACTTCACAAAATATGTCATGTCATCTCTACAGATTATGAAATCAATGAATGGATTACAGACTGGGCCACAGTGCTTTATTATTAGTATTGTTGTTCTTACATTATCAGTGATTGAGTGGTTCCACCCCGTGATGGGTACTTCTGCCAAGTGCACAGGGTGGTTGTTACACGTTGTTACTGTATATCAAGGAACTCTCACTATCCTACAGGTTTTGAGCATTGCATTTTTCTCCAGTTCCTTGTATATGTTCTGTGGGAGACCTAGTGCTGCAAGGCTGTTAGGGTCTTTGGCACCATACAATTAACACTATACACTATGTTCGGCTATTATGTTCTGGCTCTCCAAGCGGCACGATATCTTCTTGGTTATGCAGCTGGTCATAATCTTGTATATCGTTGAGAGACAACTGATTGGTCTGTCTGGATTCTATTGGATCTCCGTGGGGTTATTATTTTTATTATTAATTTTTTTTTTTCTTGTACTGGGCATATAAGCATTAGTAGAGGCTATTAGTGATATGGTAATCTAGATAAGTCTTTAGTCTTGCTTTTAATTTTATGAATTAAATCTGCATGCTTTTTTATATATATATATATAACATGACATTTCATGTGAAGATATTATTAATTCAATTTGCATTGGACATGTAATTCAAATGTTTCATATGTAATGAGAAAATTCATAAATAAAAAGAATTTCAATTATATAGTGTGATGTTTTTTTGTTATTGTAATGCTAACTTAAATAGTGATCTAAATGAAAGAATGCTAAATAACTTTTGTTAAAAAAAAATAACTAACTCAGCAAAAAACAAAAAAAAAAAAAAAAAAAGTCAAAATCTAGTCACAGGAATTGTCTTCCAAATTTTTCATTGATTCCAGATTCTTTGTATTTCTCTGAAGTATAAAAAAAATAAAATGTATTAGTGGCTCTGATTAGCAGGTAAATGATGCAGTGTTCATAGATGTCAGACCTAAAACAATAAATAAATAAAGGAAAATAATTAAATAAAAATTAGAACCGAAGTTAAAAGCAGTTCAATTCATTCATAACATTGAAAACAAAAACAGTTGAGATTAATCAAATGACGGATATAAATTTATAGATTTAAAGTCAAATAAGTAATGTTTAAAAATATAATGGCCAGATATTACCTAAAATGCAGCCTAGAAGGATATTAAGATGCCAGTGAAGTGTACCAGTTGCAATAAACATTAATAAATACAGGTTTCAATACAGCGAGACAGGTGCACAGGCCTCCCTTGTATTCACAAAATTGTACCAAAATCTGTTATAATTAGCCACCTGAACCCAGGAGTTAGTACAGGCAGTTCTCGCTTTACAAGTTCTCGCGTTTACAAGTTTTTTTTTCACAAGTATCAAGTAGCAACAAAATCGAAAATATAAACATTAATTGCAAAAAATGAATGTTAAACATTCAAAAATAACACATTTAAAACCACGTGCATAGCTATACAATACAAGTGTACCCAGCTTTACGATATTAATCCATTCCAGAGACACCATTGTATCTTTAAAATATTATAATGTGAACTCAATAACACATTGTTTTTTGTTAATTCATTTCAAGATCACGGAAGTTGAAATTTTCACCACATAACTAAGCTATTTATCTCTCTAAAATGTCTTTTTTAAGGTCATGAGTGTGACCTTAAGGCCATATAAAAGGTTATGAGCATGGTTTGTAAATTGTATTAGTTACCAATTCAAATCATTAAAATACATACACTTTCATCGTTATCATATGTTCCCGTTATAAGAATCAATTCTGAACGCCTTTGTGATATTTTTCTAAAGCACATTTCTGGAGATCACCACCATAAAACAATAAAAACAATTTGCACTTTCCGGTTTACTGGGTTTTTCTGTTACTGCAAGCAATTATAAACGGGTAGTAAACTGGATCTTCTTGCATTTGCAAAAATACCAATAGCTGGAATTCTGTGGGTTTTTATGATATGGCGAAATGTGTTTGCCCTTTACTGAAATCTTAAATCGTATAAAAAAACAAATAAATTTTCAGAATCTTCTCTTCATTCTTTTTTATAAGCTTCGTAAACTTTTTACTCCATGTGAATCATGTTAGTTGCAATTTGTGTGTGCAGTTAAAAAAATTCTTATGCATGCAATCGTGAAATTTATAATTAAAAAAGAAGATTATCTTGGAAAGAAATGCCGCTTGAAACATTTCTGAAGAAGATGACTCCTTGTGCAACAAAACAACGAGTGCTGAGCCAATAATGAGTGATCAATGAGTGTGCATTTAGTCGATGATGATGAAGAATAAACATTCTTTAACATTTGTAAGTCGAAAATAATTTCTCTATTATTATAATTTGCTTGATTTTACAGCCTATGTTTTCATTTCTTTGGATAAATCAATCATTGTTTAATCATAAACTAATTAGCTAACTAATTTCATTGTTGAGAATGTAACCACTATTTTTAACCTTATGTCTATGTGAAATAAATTCCCGCTTTACGAGCGCACGCAAGAAACAAATTAACTTGTAAAGTCGAGAACTACCTGTATATAAAAATCTTTATTTATTAATGTTGTAAGTACAACTGGCACATACTTAACCCCAGTGGCTCACATCTGGTGAGTATGGGCTTGGCACACCTAGGGTCCTGAGCTGGATACCATCATTCTTCTCTTTCTTGGTGATTCCTTTCTACTTCTCTCTCTCTCCGGGTAGCTCAGGAATTTATTTTTGGTTGGTGCAGCATAAGCCTCAGGCTTCCTTGTACCATATGGCTGATAATAATAACTCTTCGCAATGTTATGACCTTTACGTGCTCAAACTGTCTATGCGTTTTAACATGTAACCGGAATTAACATTGTCATTTGAGAGCGTGTCCACTCTGTATTTTACTACTCTGTGGGTTAGAGTTGGCGGTGATTTGCGAGCTGATCGTGACTCCCTACACTAAATTGCAGGATTACCTTCAGATAACCTTCAGTATTATAGCAACTATGTAAACAATAAAAACAAGTACTTACTAGACGTACCTTCATTTCACATTTTGGTGGAACAGATGATATGTGGCACCGTATATTGGAGTATGGCCAAATAAATATTAAGACATCACAGCAAAACTGCCAATAGGAAGACGTCAATTGTCACTAGATATCAAATGACAAAAAAAATATGGCTAGTTAGCATCACTCCTCAGGGGATTTTTTTCGTAACAAATTTTTCGTTTTTAATATCATATGGGGGACATTACGCCGAATTAAAGTATAATGATGCTGAGGAAAAATGGTTTGACCTAAACAAGAAATAAGAACTTACTCTTAATAATTCTTATTAACCTTATAACTTTTCTTTGACGCGCAGTCAGATAAATATTATCAATTCAACAAAGAACAAAACTACGAAAGTGGCGTCCTCTTACGAACGTTAAACTATTAAACGCTGAAAACAATTAAAAACGATGCTTCACACTACTACGTAGTTTAATTTATGGATAAACTATTATTATTAATCTTCAAATATTAATGCTGAAGTACTGCATAGTCGAAATCCCAGAATAATCCGAAAAATGAAAGAAACCTTTTAGAGACTTTTTCATGTTTATTGGTGAGCTATTTTTTTTAATGGAAAGAACAATCCATTTCCGTTTTAACATTATGGATGCAAATAAAAAAGAAAGAAAGAGAAAATACGGATAGAAATATTACGAGGATTGTTCAATAAACAATGATCATATTTTTTCCCCATAACATAACTTCATTAACCATCCATATTTTGATGGCCCTTTTCAAAGTAATCCTCATTTGATGAAATTCACTTACTCCAACGTTTCTGCTATTCTTCAAAAACATGGTGGAAGCCACTTTTTTACATGCGTTTGTGAATCACTTCCGATATCTTTACAACTTTTTCTGACAACTGGAAACGCTTACCTTGCAGCTCCTTCTTTTACTTTGAAAAAAAAAAAAAAAAAAAAAATCTGAGGGTTCAAGGTCAGAGGAACACATTTGACATTATGCTGACTAAGTACTCGATGACAGTATGAGCAATGTGAGAGCTCGCATTGTCGTGATGTTGTGGTAATTTTCGACGATTGTGATCCCGCAAAGTGTGCAGTAGAGTTAGGTAGTAAGGTCCCGTAACAGTAGCATGACGTGGCATAACGTGCTGATAAATTATTCCTTGAATATGAAAAGAAAGCGATGACCTTTCCTGCAGAAGCCACAGCTTTTGCTTTTTCCGGTATGTTGGCGATGACTTAGACTTCCAAACAGAGCTTTGTCGCTTGCTCTCTTGGTCGAATGATGAAGCCATTTCTCATCCGCAGTTATCAACTTGTGTCTTGGCTGATGCCGCTAGGTGGCGTATGCTGCCCATTTCGTGCTCCTGTGCTTTTGCTTTTCTGGATTACAGTAGACTGTCGAAATAATGGCACTCCAAAAAGCGCACATTCGAAATAACGACACATTGACATGGGATGTATACATACAGCGCAGATGTCTTGTAGTGGCGAAAAAATAAAACGTCAAGTAACGTGATTACTGTTTTTGTTTACTTTTGACATTTGCAAAGTGAATTCTGTACTGTTATACATTTACTTTAAATTAAAAACACCTCACTACGGCTCCTAAAGTTAATAAACCTTGTACAGAGAAGAAAAGAAGAACAACATTAAAGCTTAGTGATAAACTTGATATAATCCAAACTAGTGGCATATCAAGGTATCATCGTAAGGGGGGGCACGGCAACCAGGCTTTTGAGTTTTTTTTTTAAACGCCTCCTGCGTTCTTTTTCTTTAATTTCAAATTTTTGGTTAAGGAGAGGCCACTCTGCTCACCCCTGAATACGCCCCCCCTGATCAAACTATACTGGTGTGCAAAACTAAAGGACCAACACTATTTCTAAAGGTTACAACCACAAAATCCTTACTTAAGGTACTCTTTACTGATGAGAGTAGATTCAGTCTCACCAGCGATTCTGGACTCAGCTAATTTGTCGAGAGGTTGGCACACGGTATCACCCCGCAAACATCACTGAAAGGGATCGATATGGCAGTCGAGGTGTTCTCGTCTGGGGAGGAAGGTGTTATCTTGGATGGACGTACACAACTCCAGATCCTGGAAGGGGTACTCTAACCGGTGCACGTTATCGTACTGAGGTAATCCTTCCCCATGTGCATCTGTTCCGAGGTGCCATTGGCCCCCTAGTTTGTGTTTATTATTATTATTATTATTAATATTAGCCATATGGTGTAAGGAAGCCTGAGGCTTATGCTGCACCAGCCAAAAAAAATTTCTGAATTACCCCGAGAGAGAGAGAGAGAGAGAGAGAAGTAAAAGGGAAGCTAGATTTATTTATTTATTTCGTATGATGTGATCAATACACGAAGGAACCAGTTCTTCCTTGCTTCCTTCGTGTATCGTGGCCGGGATATCCAACCAACCGGTTGGTTCGGCACCATCTTGATATCCAGCCCGAGGCGGGAATCGAACCCGCGACCTTTGGGTTGCCAGGCAGGCACTTTACCTATCCGGCTAGCCCGGTCGGCGGAAGCTAGATGATAACGCCACATATCCCATCCACTGCAGCTGTTGATATGTTTTTGGAAAGTGAGGATATTGTTCGTATGGATTGCGTATTCCCGTTCCGGCGATCTAACTCCGATCGAACACATATGAGACGCTCTGGGGAGACGTCTAGCAGCACATCCACGCCCACCAGAAAATGTTCACCAGCTTAAAATGGCGCTGACAGAGGAATGAACGATGTTACCACAAGAACTTATCAACAACATTGTTCTAAGTATGGGCAGGCGGTGCAAAGCCTGCATCGACATTAGAGGTGGCCATATCTCCCACTGAGGGCCACATCTTCCCTTTGTTCCATCTTTGGCAGTGATGCATCTATCATGGAAGCCAGTGCTATGTTGCCATTTTTGAATAAAGCCCCTCTGTACTGGTTTGTTTCCGTTGTTCTGTCGGTGTTGTTTCCTTCATCATTTCTGTACTTCACGAGTTTCCTTTGGTATACTTTTCTCATATCCAGGCCACTCCTATGAGAAGCTACAGATGAAACCCTGAGTGGTCCTTAAATTTTGCACACCAGTGTATTACATTAGGGTTACCTGGAATATTAATGCATATACCCATGTGTATTGTGTCTGTAAATTGCGTGTGTTCTATCGTCGATTTGCCCATTTTGCTGGACGAAAAATCCAAGTTTCTGGGGTGGGGCAACTTTTCTTTCCAATCCTGACAGTGTGGCAAGCCATGGAGTGAAAAAAACCCATAAAAGTTCCTCACGTCATCGACGGTATTCGAACTCGGGCCTTTTCCACCCGCTGTGGGAAGAACGATTACGATACCAGTGTGCTACCGGCGCAGGCTAAACTTGATATAATAAAGAAAATATAACGGGCGCAGTCAGGAGTGTATTAGTCACAGAAAATAACATTGGATCGTCAACATGTTTATGTTTTTTTATGTGCAGTTAATAAAATTGCATTTTTAATCTCTCTATTTCTTATTTGGCCTCATTATTTCTGCATTAAATACATTAGAAATAAAACTTTCTAGAAATTGGAAAAAAAATCAATCGAAATAACGGCACCTTGAATCCTGGAGGGTGCATTATTTTGAAAGTCTACTGTATTAAATCTACATGTATCATCTTTTTCTTGTTACCAGGAAACCACAAACAAATGGTCTACTTGCCGATGATCATTACTTCGATGGAATCATCTGCATAGATAAGTATTTTTGTAATTTTTTAATGCTATGAACATCATGATTGACACAAGTCTCTTTGTTGAGTGTTCAGAACGATTGCTGGCCTTGACCGCTAATTAGATAAATTTGTCGATTTTCGGAAGTACTGGACAGTGTGCTGTTTATGTCACAACTCTTTGCCCTCAACTATACACGGAATCGCTATTCCGTGTATAGTTGAGTCTCTATTATCTCGTGGGACTATAAATACTTCAGATAGCATAAACACCTGCTCCACTACCAGAACTTCCGTTTAGGAGGGACTCGGGAGCAATTTTCGACTTTACAAGTTATTTACCTCTGTGCTTCCATCTATACAGCAGTCCCAGGGTGAGGCCGTTGCTCATAACGTACAAGCTGATGGAGAACTAGAGCAGTCAAGAAACACTGAAATTTTAGATTGTGTTCTAGCACTTAAAAATAATCTATTAGATACGCTTAAATCTGGTACTAAGGTGACTCCAACAACGGTAATAGAAGTGAGTAAAACATTGACTACCATGGACAGAATATCACTTGATCTCATGATGGAAAATGAAAAATTGAAAGCAAAATTAGAAGTTCCAGCCGTATATGTCTTCAAATGCAGCTACCTATGCAAGCTTGGCTTCTTAAAACGTGGGCATAAATTTAGATCAGGGTAACGTTTCTTCGGGAACCCAAACAAAATATACAGTATTGCGATTTACATGCTAATGATGACTGTGATCTTAAAACGAGTGAGGAGATCCAACAGGCAGTATCTAAAAATTTTAAACATAATTGAGGCAGTTAAAAATTAAATCCCTACTGAAAGAAGATTTAAGATTAAATCGAAAAACAAGAATAATTGACGCTGGGTTTTCTAGATTCCTGCCAATATTAGAAAAATTTTATTAAGCTGTGACAGTCGCCTGTACTTTGGATTTTCAGTGTTAAGTCTTAAGGATTTTATTATAGCCTCGCACTGTTTCAAATGCTTAGGTTACGAGCACTCTGTCTGGAACTGTCATCAACTAGAGACAGCAAGGTATCAAATTGAAAAATGTCAAAATAAAGAATTGCCAATTATTTGCCCCAGTTGTAAGATTAGGAAGAAAATGTCAGATCACTCATACCATAACTTAAAATGTCCGGAGTATTTACGTGCCCAAGGTCAAACAAAAGCTCGAACTATTATGCATAGAACAAACAAATAATAATAATAATTTAGAGGAACGGTTAAAATAATTCAACTAAATTGTCAAAGATCGGCTTCGGTCTTACACGATCTTTCTAAAATTATAGTAGAGCAAAATATTGGCATTCTTAGTCTACAAGGATTATATGCTTACAAAGGTTTACCCAACGATTGTAAAATTGTACAGTCTAACACTCAAACCATGCAGATTCGAAGTAATGCTGTGGCTAGGGTTTGGGCGACCCTGGTCATAGCGGATCCAAACATCCCTGTTACCAGGATTAATTAAGGCTTGTGCAGGGAGCACTCTGTGTGTGCATTTTTGGAGAGTATCTTTGGGGAAATTTATTGCATCTCACTTTATATGCAGTGTAGCCAACCTGGTCAATCCATAGAACAATTCTTGAACTATTTAGAAACGGCCTTAAACAAATTAGCCGGGAAGAAAGTGCGGATGCAAATGCATCGTCAACATTATGGAACAGTCCCGTTTCGGACTGTAAAGGCGAGCAATTAGAGGAAATTATTCAATCAAAGAACTATTTGGAATTCTCCAGGACACCCACCAACATTTTTCACTGCTTCCGGACAATCCTTTATTGATGTCACATTGTCTAAAAGAACATTTGGTCCCTGTGTCAGGGACTGGAGGATACCTCCTGGACAGGCAGTGACCACAATGTTATTACATTCAACATTTTATTGTCTTCGGACCCAAGAAATCTTAATTTTGATTTTCCTCGTTACAAAACACAAAGTGCAGATTGAGAACTCTGATTCCAACTTAAGAGAAATATTTACTGTTGAAAATATTGAACGTTTTGGGAGAACTGGATTTAAACCTGCAGTTGGGAGAGGTAATGAAACTCGTTACTGAGGTTTGTGATGGAACTCTCCAAAAGAAAAAGTGATGAAGGAATTCGGTCCTATTGTGGGCTCAGATCTTTCTGCTTTGCGAAGCAACCTAATGAATGCCATGCAAGATTACCAACCCGCAAAACGTAATAACAGATCAAATGTGAAGATTGAGCACTTGTAGGAAATTTATAAGAAGACCAGAAGAACATATTTAAACGTTATTTATAAAGAAAAGGGTTTAGCATGGGAACGACTGGTTAAACAACTCTTGATGAAGATATAAATTATGTAATTAGAATATAAATTATGTACCAACAGTTTCTTGATTCCACCAGCTACAAGGCGGTGATATAAAATGTCATGCTAGGGTCACCAGGAATATGCATTCCTCTGCCCAAGTGTATATGTTCGTAAATTGGGGGTGTTATCTGGTCAAATTGACCACAGGGGCTCACATCTGGTGAGTATGAGCTTGGCACACCTAGGGCCTGAGCTGGATACCGTCATTCTTCTCTTTCTTGGTGATTCCTTTCTACTTCTCTCTCTCAGGGTAACTTGGAAATTTTTTTTGGCTGGTGCAGCTTAAGCCTCAGGTTTCCCTGCACCATATGACTAATAATAATTTGATTGCTGGACAAAAAACCAGTTACCAAGGGGAGGAAGCTTTGCCATTTACACTATATTGTGCAAACTAACTCAGCCACAATGGAAAAAAAAAAAGCTCATGAAACTTCCTAGCATTATTAATGGGATTCGAACCCATGCCTTTCCCACTCGGTGCAGGAAGGATGCTGACGCTGCCACCTGTGCAGACTTTACAAGGTGATGAGAAATTTTTGATTTACTGGCTTTTAGCCAAATTCAGATATATATATATATATATATTTTACTTTACACTATTGTGTAAAGTAAAAGTGGGTTGGACTATGGTGACTACCATACACACAGCACAAAGGAGGCAGCTAAACAATATTTGCTAGCTTTCCACATTCAGATATTTGCTTTGACTGATGGGCAACCCACTAAAATAATTATAAGCGAGGAACTCACCCCAAATCTCAGATTTACTGCACAGTAAATATTTCTAAAAATCTCTACAAGCAGTGCTGTCCCCTTCCAACTCCATAGGCATTTCATGGGTAACCTCCAACTTTTTAACACTTGAGGGAAAAAATAAATAACTGCAACATGACCTCCAAGCGGCCGTGAAAACCACCCGGTGGAAGTGGTCCGGATCCTAAGGGATCCATTTTTGGTGAATCTGTTGCTTGCCCACTTCCACCAAAACCAACCCAATAATTTGCAAGATTATATGGATATATTCTGCCATATGACCACTCATTTAACAGTATTCTGGATGAGTTATTGGTAATGTCTTAGTTGACGGTGGTGGTGATACCCAGAATTTGTTTCATGGTTTTGTTTTGTACAATGTAGTAGACTACTGAGGCAATGTACACATCCAATGGGAGTTGTTCTGCAAGTACTTGCAAGAATTAGTATTATATTTGTCAAATGCAAGGCAAGTGTAGATGTGGATCCAGTGGTGTAACCAATGCAGTGCATTGGGACCCACTCAGAGGCAGACTGGCCATAGGACATTAGGGAAACCTCAGTGGGCTGGAGGCCAGTGTGACTTTCAACATTATACTTTGACCACCAATGCATTGTTTTCCTGGTCAGAATTTTTGACCCAGTCTGCCTCCAGACCCACGGCCTTCCTGCCTGTAACAAAAAAAAATTTAATTGAGTAAAAATTAAATTTTAGTTATGTTTATGATAAAATTTACTGTCTACAAACAATATTTTCCACACGAAGCATGTTTATTGTTAACTAGCTGCACAGAACAAATGAAACTGTAGGAATACAGATGAAATGGTATTATCATTTCTGCTGCTTCCAGGGCAATTTTTAACAATTTATGACTGCAGGGTCCAAAATCAAATAGGAGCCCATTTATTACTATTGCATCTATTTTTCAGGGAGGCCTACACTAAACTTTGCATGGGGGACCACTTTTTCTAGTTATGTTACTGTGTGGATTGGCAGGAACTGATAATTGCAGAGCAAGAACAGCCACTGGATCTGTTGAAGCTTCTGAGAAGGTAACTTTATTAGCCTGGAAAACCACAAAGGTGCTCCATAGGATACGCTTGATTGAAGGACCATCATGTACATGAGTTTGAGAGCTCCTCCATTCATATCCCAATAAGTCCAGGTCGCCCTTGCCAGCAAGGCTGTATACCTCTTGATTTTCTCCTTGATGTGATCTAGGTGTGGGACAAAGATCCATTTGAAATTAATAATTCCTAGGTATATATCAAGATTTTCAGATTTCTCCTTAAATAGGCCTCTGAGGTTGGGTATGTTCATATTACGTTCTTAGCGTTTTTTCACCAACCTTTCATGGAGTAAAATAAAATTAAAATTAAAATAAAATAAAATAAAACAAAGCAAATCTTGATAACTATATTTACAATAACCTGTATTTACAAAACAAATATACGGATTACAATATTAAAAATATATTAAAACACAAGATTAAAATGCATTAAAATATACTAAGTTAAAAGCGATAAAATCCCGTAGCTTTCAAAGGCTCCAGCCTTCTTCTTCAGCAGTACTCTCTATTATTCAGTACACCTTTAAATATCAGCAGGGTAATGGTAGGCATCACATGTTTCCATTCTCACGTGTTCCGCTCTCTTGCATTGTGGAACCGGAAGTGGCTCGAACGGAAGTCGTACGGAACCGCTCATCCTTTTTTAGGATAATAGTCTCTAAAAGGGGGGGGGTGAATCCGTACACCCCTATCCCTATTAATGTTGGTTGTAGAGCTGATCCGCAAACTCTCGAGCCACTTACGGTCCCAGAACCTATGCGCCCGATCGGTAATAGTGGCATCGTCTGGGGAGATCTGGTGTTGCTTCTCCCAAAAATGTTCGGCCACGGCGGACTTGTCATATTCCGCATTTCTTATTGCTTTTTTGTGTTCCCCCAGACGATCTTTGAGACGACGTTTTGTCTCCCCTACATAACATTCCCCACAATCCGGGCATCTAATATTATATACGACCCCACTAGCATCCTCTTTTTGAATGGGGTCCTTAACTTGAGACACAACTGTGCGCAGCTTACGTCCCGGAAGCTGCACACAGCGTGTCTGATATTTTCTTAATACTCTAGTTATATAATCCGTCAAGCCCGGATAATAGGGAATGTATGCAGTAGATACTGGTATAAAAGATTCATCTCTCCTCTGATTTTCATTAATAAATTTATCTATAATCCTCTGGGGGTAACCACATTTAGTAAGATCCGCCGTGACACGTTCATACTCTGCTTTCCTATCATCGGAGTTACTGCAATGTGATTTCGCTCTATTAATTAGCGTTCTTATCACACTGTTCCTATGATGGCTGGTCAGGGCTGAATTATAATGCGTATATTGCCCTTTACACATCGTTTTTCTAAAGACTTTTGTCTTTAACTGCTGGTCTTCCCTACAGACCAACACATCCAGGAACGGCAGAACTCCTCCATCTTCAACTTCCGATGTAAATTGTATGAATTGGGAGAAGCCATTTAAGATATTCAACACATGATCTTCACTCCCCTTCCGAACAAATGTAAACGTATCATCCACATACCTTTTCCAGGGGCGCATAGGGAGAACACTAGCATTAAATATTCTGGTCTTTTTTTTTTTTTTGATAACATTATATATAAGCAGGTTAATGGTACAGCTATGGGCTCCCCCATTAGCGCAATTATAGCAAATCTAGCTATGGAGGAGCTCGAGACCAGAATATTTAATGCTAGTGTTCTCCCTATGCGCCCCTGGAAAAGGTATGTGGATGATACGTTTACATTTGTTCGGAAGGGGAGTGAAGATCATGTGTTGAATATCTTAAATGGCTTCTCCCAATTCATACAATTTACATCGGAAGTTGAAGATGGAGGAGTTCTGCCGTTCCTGGATGTGTTGGTCTGTAGGGAAGACCAGCAGTTAAAGACAAAAGTCTTTAGAAAAACGATGTGTAAAGGGCAATATACGCATTATAATTCAGCCCTGACCAGCCATCATAGGAACAGTGTGATAAGAACGCTAATTAATAGAGCGAAATCACATTGCAGTAACTCCGATGATAGGAAAGCAGAGTATGAACGTGTCACGGCGGATCTTACTAAATGTGGTTACCCCCAGAGGATTATAGATAAATTTATTAATGAAAATCAGAGGAGAGATGAATCTTTTATACCAGTATCTACTGCATACATTCCCTATTATCCGGGCTTGACGGATTATATAACTAGAGTATTAAGAAAATATCAGACACGCTGTGTGCAGCTTCCGGGACGTAAGCTGCGCACAGTTGTGTCTCAAGTTAAGGACCCCATTCAAAAAGAGGATGCTAGTGGGGTCGTATATAATATTAGATGCCCGGATTGTGGGGAATGTTATGTAGGGGAGACAAAACGTCGTCTCAAAGATCGTCTGGGGGAACACAAAAAAGCAATAAGAAATGCGGAATATGACAAGTCCGCCGTGGCCGAACATTTTTGGGAGAAGCAACACCAGATCTCCCCAAACGATGCCACTATTACCGATCGGGCGCATAGGTTCTGGGACCGTAAGTGGCTCGAGAGTTTGCGGATCAGCTCTACAACCAACATTAATAGGGATAGGGGTGTACGGATTCACCCCCCCTTTTAGAGACTATTATCCTAAAAAAGGATGAGCGGTTCCGTACGACTTCCGTTCGAGCCACTTCCGGTTCCACAATGCAAGAGAGCGGAACACGTGAGAATGGAAACATGTGATGCCTACCATTACCCTGCTGATATTTAAAGGTGTACTGAATAATAGAGAGTACTGCTGAAGAAGAAGGCTGGAGCCTTTGAAAGCTACGGGATTTTATCGCTTTTAACTTAGTATATTTAATGCATTTTAATCTTGTGTTTTAATATATTTTTAATATTGTAATCCGTATATTTGTTTTGTAAATACAGGTTATTGTAAATATAGTTATCAAGATTTGCTTTGTTTTATTTTATTTTATTTTAAATTTTATTTTACTCCATGAAAGGTTGGTGAAAAAACGCTAAGAACGTAATATATTTTCAGATTTACAAGGATTGGTCAAGAAGTTTAACCACTGGTGGTTGTCTGAAGTTCAGCAAACCCTTGAGAAGTATAATTTTTATTTTTGTGGAGGAAATTAAGAGCTTATACACAAAAAGGACATAATTCGTGGGATACCTGGTTCCTGGGCAATGTGGCGCTGTCACCCTTCTCGTTAGTGGACACCCACTTGGGAGGTACATAGGTACACAGCATTCATCTAGACAGCAATTTGATGTCAATATACATGTGAATTAACCGACTTTGAAAAAGGGATGACAGTCGATGCCTGATGTATAAGCCACTTTATCATGGAGGTGGTACAGAAATTGCACCAATCGTGTTCGATGGTATTAAGTGTTGAAAATACACATTTCCAGAATAACATCTCGTGAACTGCAGTGGTGTGGGCAGAGAAAAGTGGTGGATGAATGTTGCCGTCGAAGTCTGTTTCGCATTGTTTCAGCCGAGAGAGCAAGTGGCACAAATCACTGCCAACTTCAACTAGGGAGGTGACAGAAACATCTTCACCAAGACCACCACGCAAATTAGATGCAATAGGTTATGAGAGCCACCGACCCCCCAAAGTCGTATTGCTTACACCACGACACAGGACTCTTACGGCTCCACTGGGCAAAAGAACATCGGAACTGGACCTTGGATAGGTCTCCTGGTCCGAGTCCTGTTTCCAATATTTCGAGCGGACGGGAAGTCTGGTGGAAACTGCACAAAGCTATGCACCTGTCATGTCAGTGAGGTGGACAATGTTTTTTGTTTTCAACTGGCACGTGTTGGGGCATTAGCATTAGTAGGGGCATGATACAAGAAAGCTAGCTTATGCAGCATCAGCCAAAACAAAAACCCCGCTGCCATTTCACCCCTCCATTCGTTCCAAATACCTGTCCAACTCAGCCTTTATCATTCCAAATACCTGTCCAGCTTAGCCTAAATTTATTTAGGCTATCAACTTCTATAACAAAATATGGAAGTCTGTTCCACCAATCAACTCCCGCTGGCTAAAGGCAAACTTCCACACATCTATCCTACAACTGTCTTTCCTCAATTTGAATTTATGCCTTCATGTGATTAGCAAGAGGAAGAATCCTATCAGCATTGAGCAGGGTCAAACCATTTAAGGCTTTAATACACCTCAATCAGATCACCACGCAGGTGATCTGATTGAGGTGTATCAGACACTGTAATTTTCAAACTTAAGCCTTACATAATTTGAACTGAGGATGGTTATAGGACAGATGTTGAAATTACTTCTACTGCCAAGTAGTTGATTGTTGGACCAAACTTCCATTGTGGAAGTGGGTAGTTTGACTAAATTTAAGGACACAGACAAACTATTAGAGGGGATGGAGAGTTGATGTGTAAAGTTTTTTTTTTATCTGATGCTGTTGCTTTCTTTACATCACTTGCCACTACTAACACTAATATACCATCATATCTAAAATGTGTTCAATTGGCAAGCGATCCAGTGAATGTGCAAATCAAGAAAACAAGTCCACATTATGAAAGTGCTCTAGGAATATGAGAAGATGGCAACGTCCTGCTAGAAAAGTGGTTGGGACAAAGTGTGGAAACACTGGTCTTAGAATGGTTAAAACATGTCTTGCTATCAACATGCTCTCAATGTCCAGAGATGATTATCTGTTTTAATTGATGGTTCTCCATAATATGATTCTGAGTGTTGGCCTGGTATACTACTTTTTGATTGTAGGCTTGTCAATGACCTACACCAGGGAGACACTAATTACTGCAAAACAAGTTAAGGATACGATTAGGGTTATTCTTGGCAAGTTTCCATATCACTATCTAATACCATGACACCCCAAAAATAAAAAAAATAAAATAAAATCAGAAATAAGAAAAAGACAAGTGGCACTCAACCCTCAGTATATGAAGCACACAATCCCCCCCCCCCACTCAAAGAGCCCTACAATCCAACCATCAAAGTATTATCAACTGCATCGTTTCACAATGACCACTGCCAACTGGGTTTGAAGCAACAGCACATTCTGTTGTGGTTGCAGCTCTTGTTCATTTTATCACATATTTCTCACATGTAACCAGAGATACAATTGCATGTTTTGGCCAGTGAATGAACATTATTGTGTACTGGCCATATCTCAGTTACAAAGCGAATACACAAATTCGTATTCACAAAAATTCGTTCATTCTGTAGTGAATACTTCACGGAATGAGCGAATTATTAGCATAATTTATAGATTTAAATTTTTTGAATGCTTGCGCTGAGGATGCAGCACATTTCCTATACCAATAAATTTATTTCCAGGAAAAATTAAAGCATCCTGTCATTATAGGCATTTCATTAAAGAAGTGTTTATTGAAACCAACAGCAGAAAGAGCAGCAATGGCTAACCCTTTCCAAATGGGTGTCAAAAATATGACAATTTTTGCTTGCCATTAAGTTAAAAAAAAATATGCTAGAGGCACTGTTTTAAGATCAATAGTAATCAGAGTTCAATAGTAAAGAGAGAGGCCAGAATCTAACAGAATATAATCTTTATTGATATTATAGAAAAGCAACAATACTTGAAAATTTATAAGAACTTTGGTGTTCCAATATTTTATAGTTATATATTATTGTTTTCACTGCTAGATACAGCTACAAGTCCATAAAACATGTTTGTCATAAAATAATAAATACAGGATGATTCACAAGTATGTGTTACCACAGTAATAACAAAAAATATAAATAAGAAACAACATAAACTTTTTTTTTTTTCTGGGAGATAAGTACACTTCATCAATGAGGCCACTTTCCAATATTCCTCTAACCTAAGTCTGTCAGCTATTTTTTTTTCCCAACTCAACGTAAAACAAAAATTAAAAAAATCGCACAAAAGTAGCATACTAATGAATTACTCTATTTTTTAAAATAATATAAAGTATTTATGGCTGTTACATGTGCAAATATAATTTCTGGTAAGTGCCATTGGTTCACCACCATTTACTTAGACATTCAAATGTAACCTTCAAATAACATGCATAATAATGCCAAACAATAATTAGCCAATCTTTCTCTCTCAGTTGAGCAGGGGTGGAGAGGACTGGAATAGACTAAGGACGGTAAAAAAAGTCACAACTATGTTTTACTACAGTAAAACGCAGTATCTTCACTTCAGAATGTCAACCCCAAAATAACTTATTCATGTAGTGGAGTTGAATGAAAAAAAGCAGATTAAGAAAGGGATTTGGGAGTAAGAATATGGGTGGACATTAAGTTCTCTGAGTGACAAGCCCGTGTTGTCCAATCGATGATTTATCAAACATTTGCTTGTAGAGATAGGGCAGTCATACTCCCCCTGTACATAGAATACTGTGTCCAAGTATGGAGACATACTTGGATAAAAAAAAAAAAAAAAAAAAAAGAAAGAAAGAAAAGAAAAAGACAATGAGTTTCTTTAATGAGTCCAAAGAGAGGCAACTCCTTAATTAAGATCTGAAAAAGGGGGTGCCCACATGAGGAAAGACTTAATATGTGGGCTACTTGGCTATCAGGAAACTTAAGGAGAGAGCATGATTGAACTCTGGGGAATGGGGTAGATTAAAATGAAGGTGAAATTTTCCCTATGGTTGAAGAACTAGGGCCATAAATTTGAGTTAAGGGAAAGAGATTTAAAATGGATTGTAGGAGTTTTTCTTTTAGCTAGTAATTTGCTAATTACTGGAATAAGTTAACTCTGTGGGTAGTTGAGGTTGACAGCTTGGAGAAATTCAAAGTTCAACTAGATGAGAATGGAAACATAAGTAGTTTATTTTTTCATTGATTGTTATTATCTATTAGATTTCTATTATAATTATATTTTTATTTTTTTTGGATGGCACAAAAAAAGAGGCTGTAACTTCAATGCACTGCATTAAACTATTTCCATCAATTCAGTAATGCAGATACGGTTTTTGCTATATATTTATCCTCAAAAGGTTTCACCATAAGAATAAGTTAATAATGTAATGCATTGTCATATATTCACAAGGATTTCTCCCGAGTGTGAAATGATAAATGCGCCTTCAGATTATATGATTGTGAAAACGCCTTGCCACACACTTCGCAAATGAAAGGCGTCTCCTCAGTGTGAACAGACAGGTGTCTTTTCAGAGAACGCGATCGTGAAAATGCCTTTCTACACACCTCACAAGTGAAAGGTTTCTCCTTAGTGTGAACCAACATGTGACTTTTCAGAGAACCAGATTGTGAAAATGCCTTATCACACATTTCACATGGGAAGGGTTTATCTTGAGTGTGAACCAATAAATGTCTTTTCAGATTACCTGACAGAGAAAATACCTTACCACATATATCACAACCAAAGGGCTTCTCCTGAGTGTGAACCAATAAATGTCCTTTAAGTTGACCTAACAGAGAAAATACCTTACCACATATATCACATATAAAGGGCTTCTCCTTCTCCTGAGTGTGAACCAATAATAAATGTCTTTTAAGAATACCTGACTGTGTAAATGCCTTGCCACATACTGCACAAGGGTAAGGCTTCTCCTTAGTGTGAACCAAAAAGTGTCTTTTCAATTGACTTAATACTGAAAATGCTTTGTCACACATTTCACAAGTGAAGGATTTTTCCTTTTCCCCCTTAGTGTGAACCAATAGGTGTCTTTTCATATAACCCGGTGAAAATACCTTGCCACACATTTTACATGGGAAGGGTTTCTCCTCAGTATGAACCAATAAATGTCTGTTCAGATTACCTATCCGAGAAAATACCTTACCACATATATCACAACCAAAGGGCTTCTCCTGAGAATGGACCAATAAATGCCCTTTAAGTTTACCTGACAGAGAAAATACCTTACCACATATATCACAACTAAATGGCATCTCCTGAGTGTGAGTCAACAAATGTATTTTAAGATTACCTGGCTGTGAAAATGCCTTGCCACATATTTTACATGGGAAGGGTTTCTCCTGAGTGTGAACCAATTAATGTTGTTTCAGATGACACAAATAGGACCATGTCTTCCCACATATTTTACAAGGAAACTGTTTCTCCTGGGTATGAACTAATACATATCTTTTCAGATTTCCTGACAATAAAAATGCCTTTTCACATATTTTATAACTGAAGGGTCTCTGCTGAGTGTGAATTAATAAATGTCTTTTTATTTCAGCTGACACTAAAAATCCCTTACCATATATTTCACAAAAGAAAGCTTTTCTCCTGATTATGAACTAATAAGTGTCCTTTTAACTGACTTGAAAATGAAAATATTTATTCATATATTTTACATTTTAAATGTTTCTGTTTACAAATAATTTTCTGTGATGAATTCTCTGAGAATAACTTTCTACAATTTCTTCTTTCATTAATTTATTTACGAAAAATGGTAATCTGCTTACTTGTAATCTGGAACATTAAATTTTCTGTGATTTTACTATTTTATCTGGAAGAATTTATTTTTGCAAAATGTCTTTCTTGCAAGTGCCACTAGCAGACATATTCAGACTTGATTTTTTTTTTTTTTTTTTTTGAGGTAGTTACTCTAATGTATCTGCTTGCAAAAATGGACATTCTTGAGTAATCTATGTTCAGTATCTATTCTTCCCTTTTCCTTAACTGTTGATTTGCTTAAGCACATTCTGATTGTTGCATCTGAAAAAAAAAATTAAAAAAAAAAAAAAAAAATATATATATAAAGTTTGCATATACAGCTTAGAAGAAATAATGATAGTTATGAAAATACTGAGTTTAATAAACGATCACTGTAGGGATGTATCTGATATTCAGTACTCTTTCTAACAAAATACCTTATTTGGAAATTCTTTTGTATGCTTTGAAATTCAATGTTTTCATTTTATATAAGCATTGTGGCATCAGGGCCGGCATTAGGCAGATTCGACCCAATTGGGCCTGCGCTTGGCAGAAAATTTAAAATTAGACAAAAAAAAAAAAAAAAAGAATAGATGGAAAAAAAAAGAGATAAATAAAAAGAGAAGGAGTAAGTTTTTAAGTTCAAGGGCTCCTGTGAAACCCGAAACAATGACTTTTTTTACATGTTTAGAAAATATGATTAGCATTTTATTAATGAGTACAAAGGATGAAGACAAAAATAATGTTTTTATTATTATTTATTTATTTAATTGATAATGTGAACAGTATAATTTGTAAAGGTGTGGAAATTTTGGACATTGTCTAGGTAATTATCTTAAGGCCAGTTTTTACACATCCCTTGAAATATCAAAAGTAATTAATTCTCACACATGTATACCCCACTTTAGGTATGGGACAGACATAAGGTGGGGTACACATGTATGAAAATTAATTACTTTCATCTGGCTCCCACAGTATTGCCAAGCAACCCCTCTCGCCCTGCTGAATGCAGTACGCATCGCTATAAAGTTGTATTGTAATGTTGGTGTGTTTTTATTTGAATAATTGTGCTCCTTATTGTGTAAATAAGGAGCACACCTTTTCCACCCAGCGTGGGGAGGTTGGTGACGATATCCAGAGGCGTAACTAGGTTTTTGGTGCCCTTGGCAAATTCGTGGCTATGCGCCTTTTTTTGATAATTGGTAAAATCATAAAAAATAATAAGTACAGTCTGACCTCGGTTAAACTTCATGGCGAATTTTTCTATTTAGAGATAAATATTTTCTTTTTACCGATTATTTTTTAGAATTCGCTAAATAGAATTTTATTCTTTACCGAATGAAAAAAAAATTTTTTTTTATTTCTTCGTTTTATGGAAACGAAAATTTTCCATATAACGACTGCATTACAAGACTTAACTGGGTACACATCGTTCGCACCCATGGCTTTCAAGCAAGCAATAGTGCTGTTGTTATGCCCGAATTAAAAGATAAAGAGATTACTATCTGCAACTCAGTGGGACCAGTAAAACCTATCCAACTACCTGTCCCACATACTGAGAAGTCAAGCTGGACAACTACTTTCTGTGTATCCATAGTCAGTGGGCAGACCAAGGTGTATTAAACATTCGGAAAATGGGCTCTAGTCAACCTTCTTTTGTAAGCACCCTGTTAGAGATTTAGAAGAGTGTTTTCCTTTATCGTGACAAGCAGTCATCTGTTGTTTCGTGGAAGCGAAACGGCACCGTTTCAAAGCTATTGGCCTATCATCGAGCACAATATGAGATACAGAGGAAATGAAGCCTTCCATGCTATCATAGTTTTTTCTTAAGAGTTATCTATGGTGTATCCACACCGATATTATATAGATATGAAACTCTTACTCTTAACATATTATGTCTTGTTGCATTTAGTTATTTTAAATAATTTCACTTCGTACTTTTGTTGTTAACAAATTAATAAATTTATTCTGAATTTCTGGAGATAGATAACTAGTGTGGTGTTTAATATGCGATTCCCGAACATTTCTCTTACCAACGTCAAATTGGTTGACAAATTTTATCAAATTTAAAAATATGCCACAATTTTTTTCTTCGGTATCAACATTACTAGCATGTCCACGAAATGCCAAATTATTTTCAGCACAGAACAATATACATTTCAATATTATTTTCAATATATGACGCCATTTTGAAATTTCGCTTCTCAGTGCTGCTTGTGCAGTGTCGTCAATTAGTCCATCCTTTTTGAAGACCCTTTTCTAATAATTTCCATTTTGTGAAATTGTTTGTGTTGTAATGAATTCTCATGAAAAAGAACGTTTGGATTTAAATGTTTCCAATCCTTAAATCCATCTGAGCTGCAAAATGGAACATTATTTGTGCCAAGATACAAATAAGAGGCACAGAAAAACAATATATTGCAATAAAATAAACATTTCCTCTTTTTTTTCAAAACCTTCATTTTTGTATTTCCACGAATTATTGAAACATCGGCCATTAGTGACAGGATACATATTTAAGACTATATATTCGGAACCGTTGCACCACAAGAGATCTGTTTTTGTGGGTATTAAAGTTCCATGTGGTCGGATCATTAAAATTCAGACTTACCTGTTCCATGTTAATATTGCTGCCATCATTTTCTTCTGCCAACTGTTGTTGGTTATTGTCTACACTTTCTGATTCTTTTAAAGTAACTTCAACTGTTTCAGCTTTTTCTTGGACTTCCATTTCAGTGGCATCATCATTTGTTTCATCTTCATTCGAATCATGTTCGTTTTCTTTGTCACTTTCAGGTTTGGAGTTGCTTATTGTAAGCCAATTTTGTAAACTAGCGGAATGTTTTTTTTCTAATTTCCTCTTTATGCAGTCTTTCTACGCGGTACTGATGTCCACTTTTTTCTTTGGTGGCATGTCTAAAATTAATTTGGCCTTTACTGTTTTATTTAAATTATAAATCACAATATTCACGATTATTTGTTTATATAGCAATCACAAAAACACTATAACTTAACTTATTTAGTTTGTATACAATGCATGAATTGCAAACTGCTATGCATTCAAGCATGCGCTGATGAAGCGATCGCCTGATTGGTCCCTTCAAAGTTACATTCTGGACAGCAAAGAGATCTATGATGCTATGCAGCATGTACTCAGATGAAGGATGCATGCAGACTTGAATCACCATGTGAAAATTAATTTTCACCCTCCCTGTGCTGCCATCTTGATTCTACATCATCGAGGGGCACCATTTTGGCAGCTATCCTCAGGTGTTGAATTAGCTTGACACTGTACTGATGTAGTCTGTCAGTGGCGCCCTTGGCGCCTGCCCCAATGCCAAGGCGTTCTTATGCCACTAACGATATCACTGTGCTACCCACGCAGACTAGTTGGTGCCACAGAACTTTCGATAGAATTGGAAGTATCTCCAGAATTTCACACAATAAGATTACAAAAAAGAAAGAGTCACTTCAATTACCAGCCTGCTGATGAACCCATAACAAATCCTAAGGAAGCTTGCAAGGTAAACTGCTTTAATAAAATTGTAGACAAGGCTTTGCAGTCTCTAGAGTCATGTTTCTAGCAGTTAATAAAACATACTAATCTTTTTGGTTTCTTGGATAAATTTCTAAGAATTCCAAAGGAGAGTTAAGAAAACATGCTGCAGATTTAGAAATCTGCACTTTCAGATGCTAAAATCATTGAAGGCAACAAATTGGTCAAGTCTGTGAAGGTGGCAGCTATTGATGGCCATATGTTATGGAGGAAATGGAAGCAATGAAACCAATTATTCCAGAATCGTGCTTCGAAAATCCTTTAAATATTTTACAATTTCTTGCAACTAATGACAGAGCCACTGGATTTTCGAATTTATTGATATCAGTAAGAATATTTTTGATGATTCCAGTGACTGTAGTGTCTGGGGAAAGAAGCTTTTCCTGAATAAAGTTCATTAAAACTTCATTAATTAAATAATAAATATTTAAATTATAAATAATTTAACTGAAAGCATATCTAAGATCGACAACACGTCTAAAGAGACTCACTAGCCTTGCTATTGTATCCATTAAAAGAGAAGAAGCAAGGAATTTAAAATTTGTGAAAATCTTCAAAGATTTTACCAATAAATGGGCAAGAAAAATATCCTTGTGATTAGTTTGGTTTATATTATCAACATTTCTGGTCAACTGTTAACAAATTGTAATAATATAAAAATAATGAACAATTATTAATAGTTTTAGTTTTTCATTATTTCAAAATATTGAGGGATTAATATTGAATTTTTCAAGGGGCCCCACTGGCATGCTCCAATTGGGCCCCACATTTGCTAAGGCTGGCACTGCATGGCATATCACATTCAGCATATATTTCACATGTAAACATAGGTAAAATAAGTTGGTTGGAATTGCACTTACCAGGAGGTGAAAAGGATGCAAATAAAAACAGCAAAGACTTCTGTTTATATTAACAGTAGAAGGGTTGAATCATATAGGGTCACTGGATGTCTATGGGTTAACTGTTGATGACCTTGCTTGGGTTGCGGACAAATTAAATATGTATTTTGCATCTACATTCACATGAGGAATTCTTTAAGGAAGGGGATGTCAGATGTTTATCAAACTTTAACAAGCAGCTAAATGACTTTGTGATAACTGAAAGGAAAGATGGGGAGAATTGTTGAAGATCGACATAAAAAAGGCACTCGGGGTGGATGGAATCTATCCAATTACATTAAGGGAGGCAGCAAACTCTTAGCCATAATTATGAGAGCATCCTTGGATTCAGGGTAGGTTGCTATGGACTGGAGATGTGTGAATGTATCCCCAATTCATAAAGGGGAATAAAAAGGTGACATGAGTATTTACAGACCTGTTGGCTTAATGTCGGTACTAGAGGAAATAATGAATCATAGGTTAAAGAAGTAATGCAGCACCATCTGGACAAATATGCAATTTTGCTGCAATCATAGCATAGATTTATTAAGGGGTAGTCCTGTCTAACCAATCTGATAGGTTACTAGGACACAGTGACCAAGGAACTTGTTGAAAAAAATAATTTTGACATTGTATACTTGGATTTCAGGAAGGCCTTTGATACTGTTGCGCATAAAAGACTGCTGTACCAACTGGCACAATATGACATTACGAGAAAGTTACTGCTATGGATAAAAGGATGGTTGAGTGGAAGAAGACAGAGAGCAGTTATCAACAGGCACCGCTCTTTGTGGACTAATGTTATTGATGTAGTTCCCAGGGTTCAGTGCTGCATCCATGGTTGTTTTTAATACTTATCAATGATACTGAAGAAGGTATAACAGGCTTAAGTCTAAGTTTGCAGATGATACAGAGGTTCGCAGGGCAGTTCAGGACAGGACAACTGGGTCGATGGGTTAAGAAATGGCAGTTGGAGTTTAACACTGACAAATGCAAATGTACGGGTGGCAGATTTCTCAGAGTAACTTATCAACTGTGTGGTACCATACTCAGGGTAGTGGAGAATGAAAAAGACCTAGGGGTAATCATGCAATCAGACATGAAATTCTGTGAGCAGTGTACACATGCTGCCAGGACAGCTCATGGTGTTTTGTCAATGATATATGGAACCTTTGCTAGAAAGGATAAGGAGGTGATTATCCCTTTGTATAAGGCCATGGTTAGGCAGCATCTTGAATACTATATACTGGTCTGGAGGCCTCACTTTAGGAAGAGTATCCATCTGCTGCAGCAGATGCAGAGAAAGGCAACTAGATTGAAGGGAACAAAAGCATGCTCTTACCTAGAAAGGGCTTCAGTTCTGCAAACTAGCATACTGAGATTATTCACCTACGGGGAGATATGATTGAGATGTTTAAAGTTTAATGGATTAAGTAAGCTGAATGTTAATGGTGTTCTTCCACTTGCTGAGACTAGATGTACGGAATGTTTGCCTTCAGCCAGAACATGGTTGACTGTTGGAACAAAGTGTCCGTCTGTTGTTGTGGAAGTGGATGGGTTGAATAAATTCAAGGGAGAACTAGACAAATTCTTGGAGGGTACGGATGGGTGTAGGTTTTTTTTTTTTTTTTGGCTGATGCTATATAAGTTTGTTGTTTGTTTGTTATTTGGTTTTTAGGAGCATTAGCAACTAAGGCCATATTGCTCCGGGGATGTGCGGTGATCATTCCCTGACCTTTCCGCATCCTCCGTATTTGGTGGGCACGGGCTCAAACCCCGGTCTAATGAAGAAGCGTGTGCTACGCACTGCTGCTCATGCCCACCTCGCTACGGAGGCGCCAATATAAGTTTGCTTTCTTGGATCATTTGCCATTATTACTTCTAATAATTATCAATTGTAATACAGAAATAATTCAGTGACAGTTCAACCAGAATAAAGAAAACTTTCAGGAACAATGATGTAGTCTCTTAAAGTTGTATACTGTACATTTAATATGAGCTTTATGATTTAATTCTGTTAAATACATATTACAGTTTATAAATACTTGTATAATTATCATAAACATTATTACAACAAAATATTCACTATTTATGAAGCCTTTAGAATACATATATCATGTAAAAAAAAGTTAGAGATTTTGGTCTTTGTCATAATTACAAATGGCCATCTAATTAATGAACTTTTTCCCAACTCCTGTTGTCCTCAGTATCCTCATGGAATGAACCCTGGTAACTCTCAGTTATGTAAAATAGTATATTTTTCTAATTGGCTGGGGGGAAACATGTACATGTTTCCCCCAGCCAAATGAAAAAATTACCATACCATTACTAATTACACCAATAATACCAAAAATCACTAAAAAAAAAAAAAAAGAGGATGTGATAAACATCTTTTTTGACAATCTAAGATGTCTTCATGTTGAAAATGCTTTTTAGGAATATATCTGTCATCATAACCTTCAAAGAAGTTTGCTCTTTTTTTGGGTTGCATAGTGATGGGCATAATAAAATGATTAATAATTATTTATTTATTTCAATAATCGAAACATGCAAATTAGTTGATTATGAAATTTACGATATACAAAAGACACCTATAGAACGGAACTATTGCCTGAATGGTAGTGACACAACCTTAGTTTTTATAAAAGTGGATTGAATCCCTGCAGTGATTTTATTTTTCTTTCTTCTTGTCAATTTTGTATCACCTAACTTGCACATAATTGATTATGACTACTGCTTATACCCATCATTTTTTTCAAATAACAGCACTCATATCTTTTCATGCTTCACAAAGGTATGAAGCCAAATGTGAATTGATGAAAGTTTTTTTACATTTTCTATTCTTGAAAATGCTTTTCCACATTAACAAATGAAAGGCTTCTCCTGTGTGTGAACCAATACATGTCGTTTCAGCTTACCTAATTCTGAAAATGGACTGTCACACATTTCCAAGCAAACTGTTTCCCCTGAGTGTGAACTAATAAATGCACACTTAGGTGCCCTGATTTCGAAAATGCCTTACCTCATATTTCACATATGAAGGATTTCACCCGACTGTGAACTAAAAAATGTTGTTTTAGAACTCTGATGTTGAAAATGTCTTTTCACATATTGTACAGTTGAAGGGTCTCTCCTGGGTATGAATCGATAAATGTTTTTTCAGACTACCCAATTCTGAAAGTGTCTTACCACATATTTCACAAATATAGGGCTTCTCCTGAGTTTGAACCAATAAATGTCTTTTTAGATCACCCAATTCTGTAAACATCTTGTCGCATATTTCACACCTGAAAGGTTTTCCTGCATGTGAATCAATTTATGTTTCTTCAATACATGTGCAAAAATGCCTTGCCACTTATTTCGCAACTCAAAGATTTTTCCTGAGTGTGAACTAAGATGTGTCTTTTGAGCTGACTTGAATATACAAACATCTTTCCACATGTTTCACGTTTCATTTCTTTCTGGTGATAAATTTTTACTGTTTGAATACTATTCTTTGAGATCGACGGTTTCCTACAGTAACATGTAACATGGAATTTTCTTCTATGGTAAAGAATTTCTACTTGCAAAGCATCTTTCTTCTTAGTTTTGTTAGGAAACATTTTAAGATCTTTGATGGAAAATTACTAAATATCCTAATTGATATGGTTACTTACTACACTGATATGGTTACTTACTACACTGATATTGTTTTGTTCATTCACTTCTCTTTTCCTTAGGTAACTTGCTCAAATTGTCTTTTCTTGAATCTGAAAGAAACAAGAAGGGGATATTGTACACGGAAGTCATGACACAGTTAAAAAATTATGACAGTTATGCAAAGTTTAGTATAAAATTAGCCAGAGAGTAATCAGTTGTTGGCAAAAACTTCCATCACTATTGTGGAAATAGGTAATTTGAATAACTTTAAGGAAAAATTAGCGAATTTATTTAAAGGGATAGAGATATGTGGCAGGTAGTTTTATTATTATTTTTTTTTGTTGGCATGTATAAGTACTAATACTGTATAAGTTTGTTTCCTTGAGGCATTTACTACTATTACTATTAACTGTACAGGACCAGTGTATTTCTGCCAGGGCAAAGATTGATGATGTTGTAGAGTGGATATCATCTTTAAAGGGCACAAAAGGTGATATTGTTGTACACGTTGGCACTAATGATATTAAGAGTAGGAGACCTGCGGAATTACTTAACAAGTACAGGTCACTGTTGAAAAAAAGCTGTGAATTAGGGTTGAATTTTAAAGTGTCTGCAATTCTGCCCAGACGCGATAGGAGGGAGTATATGACGAGAGCCTTGTCGATCAATCCGGCCCTGGAAAGACTGTGCAAGGCTCAAGGGATAGAATGTTTTTCAGCCTGGTCTGTACTTGTTAACAGGAGAGACTGTTTCTACAGGGATGGGATACACTTAAATAGAAAAGGTGCAAGAATATTTGCTGATGCTATCGAGGCAGTGTTAGGTGGGTCAGAAAACTGCTAGCTTGGGGGGGATACAAGGACTAATAGATTAACGGTAGCCACTGGCAGATGTGAAAGTGATTCTTGCACTGCTTCTATTGGAATGAGCAGCAGCCTGGAAAACAAGATGCAGGATATTTCAGAGACTGCTGGGAGTCATTGCGTTACAAGTAAACACATGGGTTGTGTTAGGGTAGCTAAGAATAGAAACAGGTGCAGGTATACTTGCGTGTACACCAAAGCTAGGAGTTTAGTAAATAAATTTGATGAATTTGAGGTATTGCTCAAAACATCAAAGGCAGATATTGTTGGGATTTCAGAGACGTGGTGTCACACAGATATAAGGAATGCAGAACTGGAATTTGGGGAGTAAAATGTCTACAGAAAGGATAGACAGGATAGGAAGGGAGGAGGGGTTATGCTATTAGTTAAGAAACACATAAAATCCAAGGAAGTGAAGCCAGTCAACATCGTTGGACAGTGCAGTGTCGAATCAGTTTGGTGTGACATAAGCATTGGGAGATCAAAATTGAGAGTAAGAGTGTGCTATAGGCCTAATGACTCTGATGAGTATAATAAGAAACTGTACAGGGAAACAGAGTGGGCCAGTAAATCAGAGAGTCTTATAATGGGGGATTTTAATTTCCCAGATATTGACAGGAATTTGTGGGTTGGTCACTCACACACTAGCAACGCTTTTGTGGATTTATTGGATGATTGTTTTCAACATCACCATGTTCGGGAGACAACTAGAGGGAGTAATACTCTTGATCTGATTATCAGTTTGTTTGTTTGTTATTTGGTTTTTAGGAGCATTAGCAACTAAGGCCATATTGCTCCAGGAATATGCGGTGGTCATTCCCTTGACCTTTCCGCATCCTCCGTATTTGGTGGTGACGGGCTCGAACCCCGGTCTAATCAAGAAGCGTGTGCTACGCACTGCTGCTCCTTCCCACCTGGCTACGGAGGCGCTCTGATTATCAGTAGTTAATTCTTCATGCATTAAGAATCTGCAAATTAAGAATCTTCATGCATTAAGAATCTTCAGCACACTGTGATCACTGCCACTAGGTGGCAGTGATCACAGTGTACTGAAGTGGGATTTACTCAAAGAGATAACTACCATCAGGGGTAAAGGGAAGGGTTTTTGTTTTCGTAAAGGCGACTACGATGGTCTGAGACAATATTTCAATTCTATACAGTGGGACCAACTAGTTATTTTTAGTTAGTTATTTGGTTTTTTTTAAGGAGCATTAGCAACTAAGGCCATATTGCTCCGGGATATGCGGTGATCATTCCCTGACCTTTCCACATCCTCCGTATTTGGTGGTGACGGGCTCGAACCCCGGTCTAATCAAGAATTGTGTGCTACGCACTGCTGCTCCTTCCCACCTGGCTACGTAGGCGCCTTGGGACCAACTGATGATGTTACCAACAGCAAATTCAAAATGGGAAGCATTCAAAGAACTTATCTTGGGAGCTACTAGGCTTTACATACCAACTAAGAAATATTGTTCAAGATTTAGGCCTAAATGGATGTCAGATGAACTAATGAGACATATGGCAGAGAACAAAAATGCATGGGATACATATAAATTAATGGGTGACATGGAAGCCTATGATAGATATAAGCTGGTCTGTAACCAAGTCACAAAGGAGATTACGCAGGCAAAGGCAGATTATGAGAAATCCTTGGCAAAGTATGCAAACAAAAAGAGAAAAGAGTTCTTTACCTATGTAAACTCTAGAAGGAAAGGGATGAATCAGATTGGTCCACTGGATATTGATGGTTCAACAGTTGAGGATCCTGCTCAGGTGGCTAACAAACTAAACGAGTATTTTGCATTTACATTCACACATGAGGAGTTATTCAGGAAGGGGAATGCCAGAGGTGAAATAAACTCTGGCAGTGAGCTAGACGATTTTGTAATAACTGAGAGGAAAGTGGAGGAGAAACTGTTGAAGATAAACACAAGAAAGGCACCTGAGGTGGATGGGATCTATCCAGTTATATTAAAGGAGGCAGCAAAGGAAGTAAGCAAACCCTTAGCCATAATTATGAAAGCTTCTTTGGACTCAGGGGAGGTACCCATAGACTGGAGATGTGCAAATGTGACCCCAATTCACAAAGGAGGATCAAAGGCTGACACAAGTAATTATAGACCTGTGAGTTTAACTTCTGTTACAGGAAAATTAATGGAGGCACTGGTCAAAGAAGCACTGCAGGATCATCTAGACAAGACTTCAGTTATAGCTCGGACACAGCATGGTTTTGTTAAGGGAAAGTCTTGCCTGACCAATTTGATTGGATGCTATGATGCAGTCACAAAAGAACTGGATGCAGGGAATAACTTTGATATTATATATTTGGATCTTAGACAGGCTTTTGATACTGTTGCACATGGAAGACTGGTGCACAAATTGGAGCAGTGTGTCATTAGAGGCAAATTGCTGCTATGGATAAAGCCGGTGCCTAGTCGCACCTTGTCGGTGCGACTAGGCACCGGCGAGTTGATCTGATAGAGGTGTATAAAGTCTTGAATGGTTTAAGCATGCTCAATGCCGATGGGATTCTTCCTCTTGCTCAGAATAATCATCACCTGAGGGGGCATAAATTCAGATTGAGGAAAGACAGATGTAGGATAGATGATGTGCGGAAATTTGCCTTTGGCTAGAGGGTAGTTGGTTGGTGGAACAGGCTTCCATCCCTTGTTGTGGAAGTTGATAGCCTAAATAAATTTAAGGCTCAGCTGGACAGGTATTTTGAATCAACGGAGGGGTGAAATGGGAGCATTTTTTTTGACTGATGCTGCATAAGCACAATTTCTTGCATCACATGCCTCTACTAATGCTAATATTAAATTAGTATAAAGATCTTTTTTATGTTCATAGTGAGTTATGTAATGCATCGAAATTCATAAGTTATGTCATAGACTACTTTTCACCAGCCATTTTTTGCATTGAGATAATAGCACAAGGCTGACCAATGGAATTCCTGGTTGCCTTCAAGTATTATTATTATTTTAGTTTTTTTATGAACAATTCAGTATTTTCACCTTTTATCAAGAATGGAGAAAAATGTGATTAAAAATAAACAAGCTTCGCAACACAAATATTACATAATGTTGGCAATTAGCATTAGTAGAGGCATATGATGCAAGAAAGCAAGCTTATACAGCATCGGCCAAAAAAAAAAAAAAAACACCCTTCCCATCTCACCCATCAACAAATGTTTGTCTAGATCTGCCTTGAATTTATTTAAGTTATCAACTGCTACGACAGATGAAAGTTTGTTCCAGCAATCAACTACCCGCTGGCTAAAGGAAAATTTCCACACATCTATTCGACAGCTGTCTTTCCTCAATTTCAGTTTATACCCCCTCAGGTTTGTAATCTGAGCAAGAGGAAGGATCTCATCAGCATTGAGCCTGCTCAATCCATTCAAGTCCTTATACCTCAATCAGGCCGCCTGGCAAATGCCTAGTCTCCATATGCTGCAATTTGCGGAACTTAAGTCTTTCTTTGTAAGAGCATCTCTTTGTTCCCCTAACCAGTCTTGTTGCTCCTTCTCTGTACTCATTCTAGGAACTCTACATCCTTCCTAAAATGAGCTTCCAGACCTGTACACAGTACTCAAAGTGAGACCTGACCATTGCCTTATACAAGGGAATGATCACCTTCTTATCCTTGCTCGCAAAATTTCTGTATATCATTGACAAGACTCCACTGACCTACTCTAGCATTCTGTCTGCACTGCTCAGAAAAATTCATTGGGTCTTGTACAGTCCGTTAGCCAGTGGGAAGTTGATTTCTGGAACAAACTTCCATCTGTTATTGTGGAAGTCGATAGCTTAAATAAATTCAAGGCAGAACTAGACAAACATGCAAGCACTGAGAAAAGATATTGCAGAACCTGTACAGTCTGATTCTGTCACACCAGATAGCAGACATTTTGATTCAAGTTTTAGTAAATGTCCAATTCCCCACCTCATGTGGGGAATTGGACATTTACTGAAACTTGAATATTCTGCTCTCAACATCCCGCATATATTAAATAATTCCCATGAACAAGGAAAATCTGTGCTTATCTGTTTGCATCAATGCAATATATTTATCATACTCCCACAGGTCTTCCTCTGCTTTAGAAAATGTTCCATGGGAATATAATAAATGAAATTTGTCCAAGAACTTAAAATAGGATGGCTTAAAAATATCCTTAAAAAATAATGGCTAAGGTAAAGAAGGCCAACACGAGAACGAAAAGAAACGTCGGATAACCTATGCAGAAAATTAGTTTCCCGACACCGGACTCTAGCGCTGCTCGCTCGGTTTGTGTTTGTGATTTGGTTTTTAGGAGCATTAGCAACTAAGGCCATATTGCTCCGGGATATGCGGGGGTCATTCACAGACCTTTTCCGCATCCTCCGTATTTGGTGGTGACGGGCTCGAACGCTCGCTCGGTAAACAGATGGTAGGTGTTATCGGTCTGGAGCTGAAATTGAGAAGGATATAATGATTGACAGGTAGGCATGGCAAACGATGAAATGATTGGTAGTGGGCACAACAGACAACAAGCTACTGTGTAGTCATTGGTTGGCATTATAATGTGTATTTATGAGTAAAGTACAGTGAGTAATAGTTTTGTGATGAACAATAAACAGGTAATAGTAGTGATTAATCTTTTAAAGATGGAAGAAATTTGTAAGGAAAATAAAACGTTGGTTGATGAAAACTAAATTAATGTTTCGTTCCATTCGTTTTTATGTTCATTATGTTTTCTATTATTATTAATTATTATTTTCTCATTATTAAAAGCAGATTTTTGGAGTTCATGAGTGTTTTTACTATATTGTTGATTTAGGTTTGGTTATGAAAAAAGGAAAAGGTTTCTCTATTTTTCATTATATTTCGCGACTTAACCTTAAACATTAGGTTAGGAAATAATAGGAAAAGAAAGAAAGATTCTTTATATATATATAGTGAAAAGCTATTGACGTTATGATGCGTGTGTATCCGCACGAGTGTCTTAAAAAATAAAAGTACAGTAATAAAAAATTAATATTTTGTTAATAAACAAATTCTTTGCTAGTCCACCCATGATTCTAAAGAAAAAAGATTAGGTTATCCCCTCCATTTCAGGAGGGGTTCAAGCTACCATGGGATTCAAGTAAACGTAACCTGACCTTTTTTTCACCATCAGGGCATATTATTGAAGAAGAAAATAAAAATACAGTCATAAAAAAATTATTTTTTTATGAATGTATTTCTAAATATGACTGTAATTCTAAAGAAAAAAGGTTATGACTGTAATTCTAAAGAAAAAAGGTTGAACCCCTCCCACTTTGGGAGGGGTTCAAGTGGAAGTAACCTGACCTTTTTTCACCATTATGGAAAGCAGCGATTAGTGCTTCTGAGTTACAGGATACTAAACTGATGTTATCATGTGTTGTGTTTGTGCACCAATCAGCACGGAGCACCTCCGTAGCCAGGTGGGCAGGAGCAGCAGTGCGTAGCACACGCTTCTTGATCGGACCGGGGTTCGAGCCAGTGACCACCAAATACGGAGGATGCGGAAAGGTCAGGGAATGACCATCGCATATCCCCGGAGCAATATGGCCTTAGTTGCTAATGCTCCTAAAAACCAAATAACAAACAAACAACCAATCAGCACATTGTTTGCCACGCCTACCTGTCAATCAATATATCGTTCTCGACTTTGCTCCAGACCAATAACACCTACTGTCTGTTTACCGAGCGAGCAGCACACGATAACTTACGTGGAAAACTAATTTTCCATGTAAGTTATCCGATGTTTCTCGTCGTTCTCGTGTTGGCTTTCTTTACCTTTGCCAAAATTGGCTTTCTGTACCTTCAGGTCATGAATATAAAATTTTATATTTGCAATTTCCAAATGGAAATGGGGATTTTTTCTGGAAAAAAAAAAAATAATAATAAAAAAAAAAAAAAAAAAAATATGCAGCCATATTATAAATGTTTTAAAATCACATTGTTAAAAATGTATAAAACAAATTGATAACTTCCATACATTTTTACTGATCATTAAAAAAAATTTATAAGTAATATTTACTTCCTGTCCTATTGTAACACTAAACAATGCTCGAAAACAGCCACTTGGGTTCAATATTTTTTAAAGCTAAAAATGTTTTACAAAAAAAAAAATAAATAAATAAATAAAATAATAATAATTCCAGTTCTTGGGTAGCTAAATTTCTGGATATTGTATCCGTATTGGCCAAAAGTCACCTAGTGTTGAGTTTTAGGTATATACCATTAACTGGTAGGTTCATAATAGAGAGGGGGAGAACACACTTAATAAATAGCAAACTTAACTGAAAATCGAAAAAATAATTTATTGGAAAACCAAAAGATACTCTACTATCAGAAAACTTCTGACTAATTGGGAAGTGTGGACAGGAATGATAATGCATAAGCTTACTCCTTTCTTTATAGTTCACTGTTCAATTTAATAATTATCTTGCAGTGTAAATTTTTAAAAACAGCAAATATAAATGAATTAAAAAGTAGACAGTAGTCCTTAATGCAAATTTTACTGCAATATGCTATTTCGTTAAGATGCAAAATCTGACAGTAAAAAGGGAAGTCAACTTATACAATAAATTATGATCAAGCAGAAACTTTCAAAGCCAAAAATAGAAGTTGATTTATTCACCCAAACATATGATAAAGTTATACATTGAGTAATACAAGACATAACGAAAATTTAAAATTTCCATTATGATTACAACGAACGAATGTAATCACATCACCAAAGGCATCCCTCATTTTATTAAGAATGTTTATTACACTCAAAGACATTACGTGAAGTACTAGATAGTAAGGTTTAAAATAAGACACCGTTCCAAGTGAAGTATCTGAATTAGTTGATTAGTATGCAAAGGACAATTAGTAGATTTAGACCCCAAACAATCCTAGAAACTAAATAAAATTTAGTGTTTCCAATTTTAATATCAAAATTCATCTTCCAGACTATGTAGTGTTCCTCAGTATGATACAGTTTGGGATCCCGTGGTCAGGTTTTAGAACTCCTCCCAAACCTAGGCCTGAAAATAGAAACCAATATTGAAATCCAAAACATTGCCAGTTTTATTTAGTTGTAGGAATTGTTTAGGATCTTAACCTACCAACTGTCTTTTGTATATCAATAAAGTAATTAAAATATTTCATGTGGAAAAGCATCTAATTTTTAAATCTTATTTAATATTTACTGCGGCAAACTATAGCTCTTTCAACTAAAGATGAACCCTCCGAGCCATTAATAATCGATTTATCCATCCGAAACACCAAAGGAAACAGTACTGGATGAACAAAATTATCAACCCTGGCTTACCTTATTATGACTGGGTGCTGTATCTTTTTATTATTCAAGACAGGATTAACCAATTATTGCAATAAAAATTTGAGAAAGGTTCATCTTTAGTTGAAACTGGCACAGAAATCTAATATGGGGTGTCACATTTATATGAGTTACATATATATTCATCATAACACCATCCCATATTATTAATTTTGTAACAAATTACTACCAAAATCCACAGTGCAAATAACATGAAACTACATACAATTCAGTATGACTGCATTCAGTTTTAATTAATATTCTGATGTAGATAGCTGATGTTTGGTGTTGTGGATCACTCTTTCTGCATTTCCTTGATTCTGAAATAATTTGTATGCTCATTCTGATATCCAAATTTAATCATAATTTATGAAGACATTATAAATTGCAATATTGTAATTGGAGGCAAGACTATATCACCACAACCACTGCAGTATGGGTAACCCTGAATATTAAAAATACTTTATTTTTTTCCAGTGGGTTTACTGATCCTGAATCATAACTAACTATGTGTTCAGTGAGACTAATATTCTGTAGTTGTGCAGCTGTCCAAAACTTGATTAATAATCAAATTACGTGATTTAGAGATACGGCTGGTCGGGTAATAGCATCAAATACTGTAACAGAAGGAATAAGCCTGTTACTATCAAATGGTAATGTGTAAGGCGATAACATAGAGAAGAAAGGAATAAGTGAATTGGACTAAGAATAAGAATGTTGTGATGATAAGAACAAGAGAACCCATTCAGAAATTTTCAGAACATAAGGATATAGGAAGTGGTTAAAGATTCTAACTTTTCAGTGCAACCTCATCAAAAATATTTCAGTACAGTACCAATTTTATTCGGCATTAACAAGAAATGGAAAAAAATAAATAAATAAAAAAACAACCCAAGATTGGAACAAATTTCACACAACTTTAAATCCAGTTACTTTTTATATATAATTCAAAAAACAACTGATAGTCTCCATTGAGAAACAATGATGATTACAAACACTGAAAAGCTCACACCAACTCTTGCCAAACTCAACAAGATTGCATTCAGAGTTGGCTTTAGGCCTGAAAAATGGCATAACTGTAGCTGAACAAAAGGTAAACTGCAGCCATTATCAATCCACTGCAGGATGGAAGTCTCCTCAACGATTCATGTCGAGGAAAATGGACCATAATCTGCCACGCTGGTCCAATGCGGGTTGGCAGATTAAAACTGTATTTAGCACTCAGGGGCTTAAACCCCGGTCTACTCAAAGAGTGTGTGCTACTGCACTGCCACTCCTGACCACTCGGCTACAAAGGCCTCTTACTGAGTAGTCAGTGAAATATAGAGTTACTCATGCAACATGCTCAAACTGATAAGATGCCATGAAAGACATTTTTCGCCTCTATCTTGTAAATCCTCTGACACTATGTGCATTTCCTGGGTAATAAAAAAAATTTCACATTCGTTTACACAATAGATTCATCACTACAATTATATGGAAAAAATTTAAAAAATAATAAGCTTCTTTAAAATAATGTAAAACAATGATTTCAACCTTTTTATTCAATTAACTTCAAAATGTTTATCAATGGCCATCTAAATAAGTTAAACTTATCCTCTCTTGTTCTTTAAACTGAACCCTGGTGACTCAGTTAATGACTAATTTTTCTCAGTTTGGTGGGGAAAAACAAATTTGGACTAGGCATTAGCAATCATTCCCAATTTTATAAAGGATCACTGTATTTTTGCCATATATTTATCCTCTGAAGATTTGCACATAAGAATAAATTAATAACATAACACCCTGTCACATATTCACAAGGGTTTGTCCAGAGCATGAATTGATAAATGTTTCTTCAGATTATCGGATTGTGAAAATGCCTTGCCACACACTTTGCAATTGAAGGGTTTCTCTTTAGTGTGAACTGACAGGTGTCTTTTCAGATGACCTGATTCTGAAAATGCCTTACCACACATTTCACATGGGAAGGGTTTCTCCTGAGTATGAACAAATAAATGTTTTTTCAGATTTCCTGACAGAGAAAATAATTTACCACATAAATCACAGCCAAAAGGCTTCTCCTGAGTGTGAACCAAAAAATGTATTTTAAGATTACCTGGCTGTGAAAATGCCTTGCCACATATTTCACACGTGTAAGACTTCACCTTAGTGTGAACCAATAAATGTCTTTTTATATCTCCTGATGCTGAAAATGCCTTTCCACACATTTCACAAGAGAAGGGTCTGTCTTGGGTGTGAACTAATAAATGTGATTTCAGGTAACTTGGTCTCGAAAATGCCTTGCCACATATTTCACAAATGAAGGATTTCTCATGAGTGTGAATCCATAAATGTTTTTTCAAGCTGCTTGAGTCCAGAAATGCTCGGCCACATGTTTCACATTTAAAGAGTTTCTCGTGAGTGTGAACCAAAAAATGCCTTTTCAAGTTACTTGATTTTGAAAATGCTTTGCCACACATTTCACAAGCGAAGGGTTTCTCCTGAGTGTGAACTAATAAATGCTTCTTCAGACGACACAAATGAGACCATGTCTTCCCACATATTTCACAAGTGAATGGTTTTTCCTGAGTATGAACCAATAAATGTTTTTTCAGATTTCCTGATATTGAAAATGCCTTTCCACATACTTTACAGCTGAAAGGTCTCTGTTGAGTATGTATCAACAAATGCTTTTTCAGATTACCTGATTCCAAAAATCTTTTGCCACATATTTCACAAGTGAAGGGTCTCTCCTGAGTGTGAATTAATAAATGTCTTTTTAGATCACCTGACACTGAAAATCCCTTACCACATATTTCACAACAGAAGGCTTTCTCCTGATTATGAAATAATGAGTGTCTTTTGAGCTGACTTGAAAACGAAAATATTTTCTCACATATTTTACATTTTAAATGCTTCTGTTTACAAATAATTTTCTGTGATGAATTCTTTGAGAATAACTCTCTACAATTCCTTCTTTCATTAATTTCTTTATGAATAATGGTAATCTGGGACATTAAATTTTCCTGTGATTTTATTATTTTATCCGGAAGAATTTCTACTTGCAAAATTTCTTCCTTATAAGTGTCACCGGCAGACATATTTTGACTTTATTTTTAAGTTAGTAGTTACTCTATTTAATGTAGTTGCTTGCAAAAATTGACATTCTTGATATATCTGTGTTCTATTCTTCCCTTTTCCTTAACTGTTGATTTGCTTAAACATATATTCTGATTGTTGCATCTGAAAATAAAAAAAATATACACATGAAGTTTGCAAATACAGCTTAGAAATAATGACAGTTAAGAAAATACTGAGGTTAATAAAAGATCACTGTAAGGATATGTTTTAATATTCAGTACACTTTTTAATAAAATAGCTTTATTTGGAAATTCTTTTGTATGCTTTGAAATTCAGTTTCCATTTTGTACAAGTATCATGATATGTCACATCTGGCAAATGGAAAACATGTAAACATACGCAAAAAACATTTTCTGGAGACTCAATTTGCAGTTACAGTTAAACTCTAAAATAACAGTCTGGAATGATAATTTGTAGTAGTTTTCATTCATAAAGTAATTTATTTCATTGATTTCATTCCACCTCTTGTAGTAATTAGTTTCTATCTTGCACTGTGAATAATCTGGACTCAACTGCTCCTACATTCATGAAAAATACTTATGATAACTCTCTTTACTATATGTTATGAATCTGCCACTATAACTTGTTTTTAGGCTAGTTAGTGTAGTAGTAGTAGTAGCAGTGACATGTGATGCAAGAAAGCAAGTATCAGCATCAGCCAAAAAAAAAAGAAAAAAAAAAAAATTACAAAACAATTCCCTCTAAATGTTTGTCCAGTTCCTCCTTAAATTTATTTAACCTATCTCAACTTCCACAATGACAAACGGAAGTTTGTTACAGCAATTAATCACCTGCTGGCTAAAGGCAAATTTCTGCACATCTATTCTACATCTGAATTTCCTCAATTTGAATTTATGCCAACTTAGGTTCGTAATCTGAACAGGTGGAAGAATTCCATCAGAATTCATCATGCTCAACCTATTCAAGGCCTTATACACCTCAATCAGATCACCTCGCAGGTGCCTAGTCTCCAGCCGCTGCAATTTGCAGAACTTAAGCCTCTCTTGGTAAGAGGATCCCTTCATTCCCCTCACCAATCTTGTTACCCTTCTCTATACACACTCAAGCAAATCTACATCCTTCCTAAAATGAGTCCTCCAGACCTGTACACAGTACTCAAGGCGTGGCCTGACCATTGTTTTATCATCATAATCATCAGCCATTTTCAATCCACTACAAGATGAAGGCCTCTCCAGCAACTTTCCAGTTCCTTCTGTTTTGTGCAATGGCCAATTTACTACCCACAAATTCATGAATTTCATCTATCCATCTCCGCCGTTGTCGTCCAGCTTTTCTTCTGACCATTACCTTATACAGAAGGACAATCACCTCCTTTTCCCAGCTAGCAAAATTCCCATGTATCATTGACAAAACCCCATGACCTGCCCTGGCAGCTTGTCTGCATTGCTCAGAAAATTTCATATCTGACTGCACAATTACTCCCAGGTCTTTTTCATTTTCTACCACCTCAGTTGGTATATTTCTCTGGGGTTACTTCTACCCATATTCAGTACTTTTCATTTGTCAATGTTAAACTTCAGTTGCCAGTTTTTTTTTTTTTTTTTTGGTTGTTGTTGGCGCATTGGCTTCTGTGGCCATAATGCACCTCCCAAAGTTTTTGCATTTTACTCTGATCCAAGCCTGAGCCAGGATTCGAACCCAGCCTTCGGGTTGCCAGGCAGGCACTTTACCCACCTGGCTAGCCCGATCAGCCAGTTGCCACTTCTCAGCCCATTTGCCCAAATTTTCTAGATCCTGTTGCAGTAGCACACTGCCATTACTGTCATTAACAACCCTGCCAACCTTTGTATCATCTGCAAACTTCGACACTAAGCCTGATATACCTTCATCAATATCATTGATAAATATACAAAAGAACAGTGGACCCAACACCGAACCCCGTGGGACTTCACTAATAACACTAGTCCACGAAGAGCAGCACCCATTGATTACCGCCCCTGTCTTCTCCCACTCAACCATCCTTTAATCCATTATAGCAACTTACCCTTAATACCATTCTGCTCCAATTTGTACAGTAGTCTACCATGTGCAACAGTGTCAAAAGCTTTCCTGAAATCCAAGTATATGATATCAAAATTATTTTTTGCATCCAGTTCCTTTGTAACCACATCATAATATCCAATCAAATTTATCAGACAAGCCTTTCCCTTAACAAACCCATGCTGTGTCTGAATTATTACTGCAGTCTTGTCTAGGTGACCGTGCAATGCATCTTTAACTAGTGACTCCTTTAACCTGTATTTATTGCTTCCACCTATCCTGATACCAGTGGTGCAGAATCTGTAATCTTCAAGTGGAAGTTGTCTAATAAATGTCAAAACAAAGAAGACAATTATGCAATTATATTTATACAAGATAAATATAATAATTAATATATGCATTTAATTATTTTCAATCTTATTAAAACTCCCACAATGAACTTTTTTGGAAGGAAAAGATGCAGTTAAATGAAAACTCTCCGTAAGCTGATGAGAAGATACCTTAAAATAAACAGATATTCTATATGAAGGTAAACCAATATATTACAGTCCCAAGAGAGATAATACTTGCAGGTAGTTAAAATATGCAAACATGGAATGCCAAGTATGGGTTGTTCCTAGGGTATGTGTGCCTGGGTGCTAATCGCAATTTGGCACTCGGGTGCCAATTGAAATTCGGCACTCCCCCTTTAAAATTTTCTTCATATGTGTAAGTTTCAAGTGCCCCTTGAACATTGTCGCCTGGTTGCAGTGCACCACTTGCACCCTCAGGACAGCCTGCCCCTAAGTATACGAATCACTTGTTATGTAGAGTAAGAATCAAAAGATAGATCAGTTAAAATTTACAATAGGGTACCCCTACCTGATTTAGCTTGATGCCGTGTTTGACAGGCATTGCTCCTCTGAAGTGGTCACGTGACACTTATGACGTCATTACATTACTACTGATCATGTCTCCTCAGATCTCAGCAACACGCAGAGAGAGAAAGAGAGAAGATGGGTACCCTCTTCTATACCTTTGTAGAATACTACGAAAGCGCTCTATAGTGAATGTCGTCTTTCCACTGACTGTGTGCTGGCATGGCACGCATTTGGTGGTGCTAAAATTAAAACACATCAAAGAGAATACTTAGGACACATCAAAAATTCAAGGAAGGGATACTCGCTTGTAAAAATAAACATTTTTAAGATTAAAAAAAAAAGCAAAAGTTGTTAAGATAAAAACACTAACGCATTGGATGAACGGGATAACATATTCCCAAGATTAAAACTAATGTGTATTCAACATTTGAAAACATTGAATACACATTAGATATTATTTGGGATGTGTTAAATAGTAACTCTATACCGATTAATTATACGATGCTTCCTATTAAAGAAATTTTTTCACTTAATTAAACTGTTAGTTGAAGCCAACTATATCACCTTTCGAGACAAAGTGTACAAACAAATTTTTGGTTTGCCAAGGATTAAGCCTGAGCAGCTTAATATCGGAGATCTATCTCTCAACGATTGAGCATATACATTTGATGCCACATACTATGGAAGGTATTTAGACAATGTTCTAGTTATTACTGATAGTAGTACTATCCAAGACATTTTACATTTGTTTAATAATATTCATTCCATACTCAAATTTACATTGGAAAGGGAGGATACAGATACTAAGTCATTAAATTTTCTAAATTTCACGCTTACTCGGGACTCGAATAAAATCCAATTTTACATCTATTGAAAACCTACAAACACCGGTATGCTTCTACATTATAACAGCTATCACCCATTCACCTACAAAAGATCTATTATCTTTAATCAACTTCTTAATGCCTATTCAATGACGGCATCTGCTTTGGACTCAGAAATACAAATATTAACAGCAGATTCTTAAACAAGGGTTAACCCCTTTCTACAATAAACCAAATTTGGGTAGAAGCTAAGGATAGGATTCAAAATACTACACCAACCAACAATAGTAATATCAAAAATACTTTATTTCTGTCCCATAGTTGAACAGGCGCCTCCGTAGCCAGGTGGGAAGGAGCAACAGTGCATAGCACACGCTTCTTGATTAGACCGGGGTTCGAGCCCGTCACCACCAAATACGGAGGATGCGGAAAGGTCAGGGAATGACCACCACATATTCCCAGAGCAATATGGCCTTAGTTGCTAATGCTCCTAAAAATCAAACAAACACACATAGTTGAACAGTGGCACACACAGCTTAACAGATTCTTTAAAGATACCAAACTTAAAATTGTGGCCAGGCCAATACGGAAATTACACACTATACTGAATAATTGTTCTGTCCTTTCCTCATTCGCAACACAAATTAATGACCTGGTATACAACATTTCTTGCGACTTGTCTTACCAAGGTTCGACGCATTTTCCTCTGAATATTCGTGTTAATCAACATGCAGCCTCAGTTTGTGCTTCTTGTTCAGCAGCGTCAGATGTTGTTTTGGTTTTTAGGAGCATTAGCAACTAAGGCCATATTGCTCCGGGATATGCGGTGGTCATTCTCTGACCTTTCCGCATCCTCCATATTTGGTGGCGAGGGGCTCGAACCCCGGTCTAATCAAGAAGCGTGTGCTATGCACTCAGCAGCGTCAGAATTAGCCTTTCGTGCCGTTAACGAAAAACATACTTTTTTATTTCATGAGACCAAAATACTTAGTGTCCAATGTAATTATACATGACTATTAATTGTAGAAACCGTCGAAATTAAATCACGCGAGAATCCTGTTAATGTTCGCCAGCCATATCCGATCTCCAATTCGTGGGCTTTTACATTCATGCGTGAAGACAAATAATCCCTATTTAAGTTTCATGCTCACCCCTATTCGGTAATTTTCATTCCTGTGATCACGACATACGGTCAAAAAGCGCTGTCAGTCTTCAGGAAGGAAAATCATTTTGCAATAATTTTTTTGTTAAATTCTTTTAATTAATTTTTTAATTGCATTAAATTGATTTTTAATTGTGTTACTGTAATATAAGATTTTCGATTTTTTCGTTTTAATTTCTGGAGAGTATCATACGGAAGTGTTCTACATACTATATTGAGATAAACTTCTAATTATTTTACAAATATAATTATTTGTGCATTTTTTTACTATTATTATAATTATCTGTTGATGTCATGCACAGAAATAAGTGTTTCGTGTGCAATAAATCTGGAGTGTGATTGTACCGATTCAGTATTAGTATTAGCTATGGCCACATGGTACAAGGAAGCCTGTTGCTTATGCTGCACCAACCAAAATAAATAAATAAATAAAAATAATAATAATAAAAAATAATAAAATAACAAAAAATACATAAAATAAAGTGATAAGATTAAAATAATAATAATAATAAGAAGAAGAAAATAAAAAAATAATAATTAATAAATAAGAGAAAAGGAAATGGACAACCTAAGCATTTCCCTCCTCCCATAGGCAATTATCCAGCTGACCTTTGAATTTCTCCAAACTGTCAGCCTTTACCACCCATGTAGGCAACTTATTCCAGTAATTTATAACTCGCTGGCTAAAATAAAACTTCCTGCAATCCACTCTAAACATCTCCCCCCATAACTTGAAATTATGGCCCCTAGTTCTAGAACCATTTATAACGGTGAAAATTTTGTCCTCATTCATTCTGCTTATGCCTCTCAGAGCCTTAAACACCTCAAATCAAGTCCCCTCTAAGGTGCCTAGTTTCCAAGCTCTGCAACCCACATATTCGAAGTCTTTCCTCATATGGAAGCCCTTTTGCCGATCTCACCGAGCGAGTTACCAGTCTCTGGACCCTTTCAAGAAGTACGTCTTTCTTTGGGTGTTGTCTCCATACCTGAACACAGTATTTCCAAAAGAACATTTAAGGTAATTTATCAAAATTGATAGAATCAGGAAAATATTTAATGAAATGCTAAAAAAAAAAAAAAAAAAATACTAAATACTAATAACTAATTCATAACTTATTACATTAATTTATATGAATAGCATATTGATATTAATTGAAGTAATAGTTTACGGCCTAATTAAATTATTCCATAAAAAAACTTCATGAAATGTGTCACAGCATCTTTACAGTTTCTGAAATCAAATCAAGTCATAGTCTCACTGAAAAGTAAAAGAATTATAATCACCCAGGTACTGTGAAGATATGGATATTTATGATGAAAACGTATTGGCATATGTCTCAGGTTACCTTGCCAGAAATATTTTAAACAGCAATAATTGTGAAACATGTAAAGATTTATTATTAGGCCCAAAAGACCTTGCTTTGGACAAATTTTTGTATTAAAGATGTTAATGAGAGTGAGAGAAAGAAAGAGAGAGAGAGAGAGAGTATGGATTAAAATGGCCATCGAACAAATTGTTGAATACAACGAGAGGTGTATCAAATATTTTGCTTTTCTGAAGTCTATTTGGTATTTCATAAGGAAAAAGTTATGCAAAAACTTATACAAAAAAGTTATACAAAAAAGTTATGCAAAAAACTATGCTAAAACAAGTTTTATTGACTTAGAGTGGTTTGGGAACTAGGAGTACCAAGCACATGTGCAAAAAGTGCTTATTCAGTCTATCTTGTAAATTATGTTAAAACAAAAAGTGAAAAATATGAATTTGGCTTAGTCAAATTCAAACTCCCTTCAAAAACTATTGAAACATGTTAAACATGTGTAACTGGGAAATGTTAAGCATGTGCTGTGAAAGATAGAGGGGAAAATTGTGTCATGATTATTCTTTTTTAGAGATCACTTGTATCAAAGCAATATTAACTGATCAATATTGGATTAACTGACCATTCTAAACTACATATACCTTAATGATAAATAACACATAGCTCCATAATTCGGTTTGAATTCTACTGCCTGATGAATTCCACACCGCTGAAGTATTTGCCAAACACTTGTCAAGGATTGAGACTATTGATCGGGAGCCGTCAGTTTCATTTCCTGGTTGATCTATGAGGATGACCAAAACTCAGCATTGAAGAAGATGAAAAATGATAATATGAAAGATCCAGATGACATACCAACCGAATTTTGGAAAAAGTCTGTCACCACTCTTAATTCTACCATACTCAATATTTTCAACTTATCTCTGAGAATGAGCATTTACTCAAAGCATTTCAATCAGGTTAACATACTTCTGGTATTCAAAAAAGGTGACACGTGTGCTATATAAGATTTCAGACCATTCTAAAATATTTGACACAGTAGTGCATAAACAACTCTTCAATTTTTTCAAGCTTTACATAACATCAAAATAAACGTGGCTTTGGTCATGGAAAGTAGCAATCACTAATTTGATACCCTTCTGGCAATGTACATCCAAAACTCTCTAAAGCCATCTTAATTAGACGCTGCTGACATCACCAAGCAATTTTATAAAGTACTTAGTGTACAAATCATTGAAAAACTACATTTTTGGTATCTGCGACACATTGCTCTTGTGGCTAAGGAGCTATATAATGCAATGTTCCCACAATGTCACTGTCAACCGAGTGAAGTCTGAACCTTTTATCACACTCAGTGCATGGGTATGTATGTGTTTGCTGGGAGCCCTATTGCTGTCACGTAGGGTCACATTGCTCTTGTGGCTGAGCTATATAAGGCAACATTACCTCAGTATCATTATCAATCAAGTGAAGTCTGAACTGTTTATTCAACTCAGTGTATATGTATGTATGTATGTGTTCTCAGTGAACCTATTACTGCTAGGCTGTTATGTAGGGTCACATTGCTCTTGAGGCTATATAACACAACATTCCAACAGTGTCATCATATACAAAGTAAATTCTAAACCTTTTATCCCACTCAGTGCAATACATCACAAAATATGTCAATTCATCTCTACAGATTATGAAATCAATGATCGGATTACACTCTGGGTAATAGTGCTTTATTATTAGTAGTATTGTTGTCCTTACATTATCAGTGATTGGGTGGTTTCATCCACTGATGGGTACTTCTACCAAGTGCACAGGGTGGTTGTTATGTGTTGTGTTACTGTAGATCCAGGAACTCTGACTATCCTACAGGTATTCAGGATAGCATCTTTCTGGAGCTCCTTGTATATGTTCTGTGGGACACCTAGTTCTGCCAGGGTTTTGGCACCATACAATTAACACTATACACTATGTTTGGCAATTATTTTCTGGCTCTCCAAGTGGCGGGTTATGTTAGCATTAGTGGAGGCATATGATGCAAGAAAGCAAGCTTATGCAGCATCAGCCAAAAAAAAAAAAAAAAAAAAAAACACTTCCATTTCACCCCTCCGTTTGTTCGAAATACCTGTCCAGCTGAGCTTTAAATTTATTTAGGCTATCAACTTCCACAACAAGGGATGGAAGTCTGTTCCACCAACCAACTACCCGCTGGCTAAAGGCAAATTTCCGCACATCTATCCTACATCTGTCTCTCCTCAATCTGAATTTATGCCCCCTCAGGTGATTATTCTGAGCAAGAGCAAGAATCCCATCGGCATTGAGCATGCTCAAACCATTCAAGGCTTTATACACCTCTATCAGATCACCTCGCCAGTGCCTAGTCGCCAGACACTGTAATTTGCAAAACTTAAGCCTTTCTTCGTAAGAGCAACCCTTTGTTCCATTCACTAATCTTGTTGCCCTTCTCTGTACTCATTCCAGCAGCTCTACATCCTTCTTGAAATGAGGCCTCCAGACATGTATACAGTACTCAAGGTGTGGCCTGACCATTGCCTTATACAAGGGAATAATCACCTCCTTATCCCTGCTAGAAAAATTCCTGTATATCATTGACAAGACACCATGAGCTACTCTTGCAGCCCATCTGCACTGCTCAGAAAACTTCATATCTGCCTGCACAATTACCCCCAGGTCCTTTTCATTCTCTACCACTGTTAGTGTAATAGCACAGAGTTGATACGTTGCTCTGGAGTTACTGTTTCCCATATGTAGTACTTTACATTTGTCAATGTTAAACTTCATTTGCCACCTCTCAGCCCATCTGCTCAACCTTTCCAGATCCTGTTGCAGCAGCATAGCATCAGTAGTGTCTTAACAAGCCTGCCAACCTTTGTATCGTCTGCAAACGTGGACATTAAGCTTGATATACCATCATCAGTATCATTTATAAATACAGAAAACAATAATGGACCCAACACTGAGCCCTGAGGGACTCCACTAATAACATTAGTCCACGATGAGCAGTGTCCATTGATTACCACTCTCTGTCTTCTCCCCCTCAACCATCCCTTTATCCATAGAAGCAATTTGCCTCCAATGCCACACTGTTCCAATTTGTGCAGCAGTCTTCCATGTGCAATAGTATCAAAAGCCTTTCTAAGATCCAAATATATAATATCAAAGTTATTCCCTGCATCCAGTTCTTTTGTGACTGCATCATAGTATCCAATCAAATTGGTCAGGCAAGACTTTCTTCCCTTAACAAAACCATGCTATGTCCGAGCTATAACTGAAATCTTGTCTAGATGATCCTGCAGTGCTTCTTTAACCAGTGCCTCCATTAATTTTCCTGGAACAGAAGTTAAACTCACAGGTCTATAATTACTCGTGTCAGCCTTTGATCCTCCTTTGTGAATTGGGGTCACATTTGCACATCTCCAGTTTGCACAACTCTGAAATATCCTGCATCTTGTTTTCCAGCCTGGAAAACAAGATGCAGAATATTCTAATAGAACAATGAATGCTGGCTGGAAAATATTCTAATAGAACAATGAAATCGTGAGTAGCAACTTACCAAAGATTAAGCAGTCACGTATTACAACTGGTCATGTAATTGTATCCTTGTATCCCCCCAAGCTAGCAGTTTTCCGACTCACCTAACACTGCCTCGATAGCATCAGCAAATATTCTTGCACCCTTTCTATTTAAGTGTATCCCATCCCTGTAGAAGCAGTCTCTCCTGTTAACAAGTACAGTCCAGGCTGAAAAAAATCTAACCCTTGAGCCTTGCACAATCTTTCCATGGCCGAATTGATCGACAAGGCTCTCATCATATACTCCCTCCTATCGTGTCTGGGCAGAATTGCAGACACTTTCAAATTCAACCCTAATTCATGGCTTTTTTTCAACAGGAAGGGGAATGCCAGAGGTGAAGTAAACTCTGGCAGTGAGCTAGATGATTTTGTAATAACTGAGAGGAAAGTGGAGGAAAAATTGTTTGAGAGGAAAAAAAGTGGAGAAATAAAAAAGGCACCCCGGGTGGATGGGATCTATCCAGTTATATTAAAGGAGGCAGCAAAGGAAGTAAGCAAACCTTTAGCCATAATTATGTTCTTGGTTATGCAGCTGGTTATAATATTGTATATCATTGGGAGACAACTGATAGGCCTGTATAGATTCTATTGGGTCTCTGTCGGGTTATTATTTTTATTATTAACTTATTTATTTTTGTTTCTTGTACTGGGCATACAAGTCTTTAGCCTTGCTTTAAATTTTAAGAATTAAACCAGCATGCCTTTTTTATATATATTACAGGACATTTTATGAAGATATCACTAAATCAATTTGCACTGGACTACATGTAATTCAAATATCTTTCATATGCAATGAGAAAATTCATAAATAAAAAGCATTTCATTATATAGTGTAATGTTTTTTGTTTTGTTTTTTTGTTGTTATTGTAATGCTAACTCATATAGTGGTCTAAATGAAAGAATGGCAAATTACTTTTGTTAAAGAAAATAACTATTTCAGCAAAAAAACAGTCAGAATTTAGTCACAGGAATTGTCTTCCAAATTTTTCATTGAAGTATAAAATGAAGTATAAAAAAAAAAAAAAAAAAAAAAAATGTATTAGTGGCTCTGGTTAGCAGATAAATGATAGTGTTCATAGGATGCCAGACCTAAAACAAGAAATAAATTAAAGGAAAAGAATTAAATAAAAATTAGAACTGAAGTCAAAAGCAGTTCAATTCATTCATTACATCGTAACCTAAAACAGCTGAGATTATTCAAAATGACAAACGTAAATTTATGGATTTATGGTCAGATAAGTAATATTTAAATATATAATGGCCAGACATTCCTTAAAATGCAGTTTAGAAGGATATTATGATGACAGTGATGTGTACCAGTTGCAACAAACATTAATAAATACAGAATTTTATGCAGACATTACTGGGTTCAGGCGGGTGATAGTAAAAGGTTTCAATACAGTGAGACGGATTACTGGCCTCATGGGACTCACAAAATTGTACTGAAACCTGCTATAATTAGCCACCTGAACCCAGTAGCGAATATATAAAAATCTTTATTTATTAATGTTAATTGCAACTGGCACATACGAATGTAATCTTATAAATATAGCTTAGAAGATTAACGAATGTCAGGCCAAATTATTAAGTATTACTTATGACGTCATATGGTCACATGACTACTTCGGAGGGGCACGCCCTAGGCAAATCAGGGTAGGGGCATCCTATTGTATATTTTCACCCCATGGTTATTACACGCCAATCAAAATCTTTATTATTGAACCAAAATATTCTAATAGAACAATGAAATCGTGAGTAGCAACTTACCAAAGATTAAGCAGTCACATACTACAACTGGTCATGTAATTAATCAACCAAAATAAGAAATAATGGTAAGCTATACAAAATTTATTTGCAAAACACATAACCTAGAATAAACACAACACCACATAATCAATTTAAAACACCTCGGAATGGAGCAGGCACATAAAACGGTAAAATTACCACTTACAGCAGCGCCATCTTATCCACAGAGTAGTAACATAGCTTACATCTGTGTGATCTTATCAATCTCAATTAGTATTATTAGCCATATGGTGCAAGGAAGCCTGAGGCTAAGGCTGCACCAGCCAAAAAAAGAAAATTCCCGTGCTACATTGAGAGAGAGAGAGAGAGAGTCAGAAGTAGAAATGAATCATCAAGAAAGAGAAGAATGATGACATCCAGCTGAGGACCCTGGGTTTGTCAAGCCCATACTCACCAGATGCGAGCCCCCGGAGTTAATTGCTACGACAACATTAATATAAAAATCATACTTCATCTATTATTATTATTATTATTATTATTATTATTATTATTATTATTATTATTTCTCCCTGATTGGGGCTTCCACCTCGTGACAGGTATTGCTACCAAATACACAGGGTGGTAGTTGTTATGTCTGATGTTACTGTTGGTCGAGGAACTCTCTGACTATCCTACAGATGTTCAGGATTGCGACTTTCTGGAATTCCTTGTAGGTGTTCGCTGGAAGACCAATTGCTGCTAGGCTGTTATGTAGGATCTTTGGCATCAAACTGTGGTTGACACGGTGATAGGGATTCTCGTTACTTGTTGCATATGCCACATCTCTTTGATCTTAGGTTCGTGTACTTCCTAATTTTTTCCCCGTGGGTTTTCTGCAGGTTGCCAGTTTTGTGTACTGCTATGTCAATCAAATAGGTAGCCTTTTCCTTCTTGTCCAAAAGGGTTATGTCCGGTCTGTTGTGCGGGATTGTCCTATCCGTTATTATGGCGACGTCTAAGTACAGCTTGTGGGTTCGGGTCTGTAGTACTGCCTTGGGTTCCTACTTATAGTACGGTACACTTTCTTCGACCAACTGGTATTTCCTTGCTAGCTTCTGATGTATTATCCCTGCTACCTGGTCATGTCTGTGAGTGTACTCAGTCTGGGTGATCACCTTGCATCCCGCGGTGATGTGTTGGATCGTTTCTGAGGCAGGTGGCATCTTCGACATGTGTCATCTAACACTCCGGGCTCCTTGGCGATGTATTTTCTATAGTTCCTGGTGTTGATTACCTGGTCTTGGATGGCGAGCACGAATCCTTCAGTCTCGCGGAAGAGCGTCTCGCTCGTGAGCCATGCATTGGAAGCAATTTTATCTATGTGATCTTGATGGAGATCATTGTAGTGTCTGCCATGGAGTGTCTTCTCTGCACATCTTTCTAGCTCCGTTTGTACTTCCTGGTTGAGGGGATCCTCGTTTAGGCTGAGTGGGGTATACCGCTTGTCTATATTCCTTATGGTCTGGTGGAGTGCTGCTGTGTGTTTCTGAAAGTAATCCTTCAGGTTAACGATCGCTGTCTTCTGTTGTTATATGAGGTGTATCAAGCCCCTTCCTCCTTCTTCCCGGGCAATTATGAGTCTCTCCACGGCAGATTTAGGGTGGTGTTGGCAGCTCTTGGTCATCATTGTCCTTGTCTTTCTCATGATATATCCTCCAGCTCGGTGTTAATCCAATCTATTACCCTGAAGTAGTACGTTAGCACTGGGACTGCATAGGTGTTTATGGCTTTAACTGTGTTCCCTCCTTCAGCTTTGCTTTCAGCAGGCTTCTGAGTCTCTGATGGTATTTTTCAGTCAGTCAGACCTTAATTTCCTTGTGCTGTAACTGCTGAGACTGCATCATCCATGTATTTGTAGGCCTCTGCCTCCGACATGGCTTTGATCTCTTTCCCACTCTGCAGCTGGTAGTTTGGGTTGACTAATTTTCCCTGACGCAATCCATAGGTCCTGCATTTGTCTAGACCAAATTCCATCCTAATATCCTTGCTGAATTCTTCGGTGATCTGGAGTAGTTGCTGAAGGTGCTTCTCGGTTCCCGCATAGAGCTTGATGTCATCCATATACATCAGGTGGGTGAGGGTGTACAGGTTCTTCCTTCCTTCTTTGAGGTTATATCTGTACTTGATACTGTTGAGCATGGTAGATAGCGGGTTAAGTGCTAGACAGAACCACAATGGGCTCAGGGCATCTCCCTGAAAGATTCATCTCCTGATGGGGATTGGTCTGGTTGTGATGTTTTCGACTTTAATGGTGGTACTCCATTTCGCCATCGTTTCTCCTAGGAAGTTTGTCAATATCGGATTGACTTTGTAGATGCTCAGCGCCTCTATTAGCCAGCTATGACGTACGGAGTCGAAGCCCTTGCGGTAACCGATGTAGCCTGTTCGGCCATTATGTTCTGGCTCTCCAAGTGGTCTGATATCTTCCTGGTGGGGATCCAATGCAGTTGGTCAGGATCTTGTACATTGTTGGGAGGCCGGTGATTGGCCTATATTTCACCGGGTTTCTTGTATCTTCGTCTTTAGGTTTCAGATATGTGATTCCTCCAGTGAGAAACTTCGGGATTGTCTCTGGGTGCCTTATCATTTGGGTGAACTGCCATGCCAGGTGCTTGTGTGTGCAAGTGAGCTTCTTATACCAGTAGTTGTGGACGTTATCAGTTCCTGGAGTTCGCCAGTTGTGAGAGTTCTTCATCGTCTGTTTTACTCCTTCCCGGATCTCCCATCCTCTCATTTCTTGTACGTCCTTGGTTTTCTTGCATTCTAGTTCTATCCAGTTGACTCGGTTGTTATGTCTTACTTCCCTGCTTCATAGGTTTCCCCAGAACTCCTCAATCGTTTTCTTCTCAGATGGTCCGTTCCCTTCTTTCCCGTCTTTTCCAAGATTCCTGTAGAAGCCTCTTTGGTCCTCATCAAAGATTCTGTTGTTTATTTTCCTCTGGGAGCTCTCTTTGTATCGGCGTTGTCTCTTGCTGAGTGCAAGGAGGTTCTGCTTCAATGTGTCCAAGAAGTCTCCTATTTGCTTGATTTTTTCCAAGATTGTAGGAGCTATCAGGTTCATCGTGACTCTTAATTCTTCTATCTTCTGCTGAAGTCTTTTGTCCCAGGCTGGTGGTTCCTTCTGTTTTCGGATCTTCTGCTGCTGGTTCATCGTTTCTCTTCCATTAATCCTCGTGGCTGCTACAGCTGCACAATAGCGAATAGCGGTCCTTCTCTGGTACGCTATTCGCTGTTCGGTGACCTGAATATCCGGTAATCGTTCCAGCCACTTGGTAGGTAGTCTCACCCTGTAAGTTGTCATATCTGTCTCCAGCTTCGTTATTTTGTATTTTGCTTGCATGATGTATATAATCATTTCGATGCTGCATTTCATGCGTTAGCGTTTTTCTTCCTTCCTGAGTGGTCACTAGCGCAGTTACGCAAAAAGCACTTCCAGTGGGTGGGGCTGGATGGTCTTGCCCTTCTCTTGTGGTAGCCATACGGGGGACAGCGCCACTCGCTCCACTGTCTTCCTCGGGAGACCGTCTCTGATTTTTCGAACCGATCCCTCTACCTAAGGCCTGAACGCGAGTGACTTTATCCTGCACCACACTTGATGCAGTATGATTAATATTTCTCTTCGATATCATCCATTATTGGAGGTGGACCAGTCTTGATTTCCTTGTGCTCTGACTGCTGAGCCTGCATCATCCATAGGTATTTGTAGTCTCTCCTTGTCCCTCCCCCAGGCTGCTTATTAATGGAAAGCAGGTACCATTGGTATCTCAAAATAGATAGGAGTTCTGTTAGATGATAAATTATCTTTTTTCCCACACATGAATTATTTAAGAAGTAAAGTTAAGAATTATTAGCATTAGCATTAGCATTAGCAGAGGCATATGATGCAAGAAAGCAAGCTTATTCAGCATCAGCCAAAAAAAACAAAAAAAAAAAAAAAAAAAAACCCACTCCCATTTCACCCCTCCGTTCGTTCGAAATACCTGTCCAGTTGAGCTTTAAATTTGTTTAGGCTATCAACTTCAACAACCAGTGATGGAAGTCGGTTCCACCAACCAACCACCCGCTGGCCAAAGGCAAATTTCCGCACATCTATCCGACATCCGTCCTTCCTCAATTTGAATTTATGCCCTCTGAGGTGATTATTCTGAGAAAGATGAAGAATTCCATTGGCATTGAGCATGCTCAAACCATTCAAAGCCTTATACACCTCTATCAGATCACCTCGCCGGTGCCTAGTCTCCAGACTCTGTAATTTGCAAAACTTAAGCCTTTCTTCGTAAGAGCAACCCTTTGTTCCATTTACTAATCTTGTTGCCCTTCTCTGTACCCGTTCCAGCAGCTCTACATCCTTCTTGAAATGAGGCCTCCAGACCTGTATACAGTACTCAAGATGTGGCCTTACCATTGCCTTATACAAGGGAATAATCACCTCCTTATCCCTGCTAGAAAAATTCCTGTATATCATTGACAAGACACCATGAGCTACTCTTGCAGCTCGTCTGCACTGCTCAGAGAACTTCATATCTGCCTGCACAATTACCCCCAGGTCCTTTTCATTCTCCACCACTGTCAGTGTAGTACCCCAGAGTTGATACGTTGCTCTGGGGTTACTGCATCTATTGTAAGGTTGACACGAACTGAGTGGGGATTAAATAAGAGAGTTTTAGGGCTATATTATAAAGTTATTTTTATTTCAATTGTAACCTATACGACTTCGATAGTGTATGGGAGAATATCCAATGGCAAATTTAGAAATAAGTTGATGTCCATTTAAAGATCAATGTTGTTGTTAATGGAAAGAGCTTGTAGAACAATGTCAACAAATGCTCTGCAGGTCATTGCAGGGGTATTACCGTTAGATTGTCAGTTGTTACATACAGCCTTTTGTTACTATTTAAGGAAAAGAATGCAGATATAATGTCTTGGAATAACTAATGTGACAGTGGGAGTTAAAGAGGGAAAAAAGGAAATTTTTGGTAAACTCCTGGAAATATGGCAGGAGAGATGGGATGTAAGTGTAACAGGGGCGGTTACCAAATTATTTATTCCAAGAGTTCATTTTGCATACCAAAATAAGCAGTGGTTTTTTCCTAATATGTTGACGTCCTATATATTAATGGGACATGGATCCTTAAGGAGTAAGTTATATGATCTTGGTCTGGAAACCCAGCCAAATTGTAATTGTGGTTATAACAAAGAAAGTTGGATCATGTATTGTACGACTGTTTATTGTGTGAGGAATATTGCCAATTGTTTAGGAATGTATTATTACATTTTGGAAGAGGATTTGAGCCTCATTACATAGAGACTTAATCTAATTTTAACAAATTTAGTAATTTTTTTGAGTTAGTATTTCGGAAGAGAAGAAGGTTACAAGTGTTGATGGATGTTTTTGAGGCATTCTGTATAGTGGTTGATGTTGTTGATTGTTGCCACTTCATGTAGTCTGATGCTTTTAAGTTTTTGTTCTACTCGTAATAGTGTTAATATTGCTGTTGATATTATTATTGTTTTTTTTTTTTTAGGACCTCCTGGGTTAAGGCCCTTGGAGGTGGGGAAGATGATGCCCATTGGAATTGCACTACCATCCAATGGGCTTCGAGATGGTGCTTAATACCAACAGATGAGCCAGGTCTGGCTACAGGTGCCAAGGGACGAACACCAGGGCAGTCACGCTTGAGTGTATGCGTCCTAGTGACGATGAGGCTTTTAAAATTTTTTTTTTTTTAGTAGTAGTGGAGATGGGTGTTTGCCCGGGTGCCACCATATATACATTAACAAACATTAACTCTCCTTCTGTCATAGCTTCGATCTCTTTACCACTCAGCAGCTGGTAGTTTTGGCCTACTAATTTTCCCTGGTGGAGTGTGTGGGTCTTGTATTTGTCTAGACCAAATTTCATTTTGATGTCCTTGCTGAATTATTCGGTGATCTAGAGTAGTTACTTCTCAGTTGCCACGTAGACCTTGATGTCATCCATGTACATCAGGTGGGTAAGGCTGTACAGGTTCTTTCTGCTTTCTTTGAGGTTATATCCATACTTGCTGCAGTTTAGCATGGTGGATACTTCTTGCATTATTATTATTATTATTCTGGTGCAAGCAAGCCTCCTGTCTAACAGTCTCTCCTCCAGATATTTCCATGGGCACTGTTCCAAAAGGTGTTTTTCTTTCTGCTTGGAAATTTGGTCATATCCACAGTTCGTAAAAAGGATGACAACTCCCTCCCATACAATTATCGTCCCATTGCAATTACGTCTACTCTTTCTAAAGTATTGGAGAAATCAATTAAACGCCAACTCTTAAACTACCTAGCAACCTTCCTTCTCATCAACGATCACCAGCATGGATCCCATCAGTGTCGATCCACTGGTGATATTCTGGCTTATGTCACCCAATTATGGACAAATTCAATGGGAAAGTTCGGTGAAACACAAGCAATTGCTCTTGACATCTCAAAGTCTTTCGATCGTGTTTGGCATAAAGAACTTCTAAACAAGCTTCCACCTTATGGTTTGCAAACTGCTTTTTGTAATTGGTTATCCAGTTTTCTCTCTACTCGCTCACAGAGGGTGATGATTGATGGCTCTGTCTTCTAACTTCCCCACTAATGCTGGTGTCCCACAGGATTCAGTTTCCCCCACTCTTTTCCTCTTGTATATTAATGAACTTCTTCCACTGACTGGAAATCCTAGACATAGCTTTGCCGATGAAAGCACAGCACATTGCATTCCACTTTCCATTTTTAGAAACCTATATATTTGTGAACCATGGAACATTGTTCCCAAATATGGGGCAGTGCCCCCAAAACCTCTCTCAGGCTTCTAGATTCCATTCGGAAGAGGGCAGTTAGGTTAATTAATGATTCCTCTCTAAGAGGGTCACTCCACTCGCTGTCTCATAGACGTACTGTACTGTTTCTACTGATACTTCCATGGGCACTGTTCTTCTGAATTGGCTTCTATAATTCCAGCTCTTTCAAAACAGTCCGAACACATGCTACCACCAGCCAACATCCATTTACTGTCCCACTTCAAACTCATAGAACCGACTTTTCATCTTTCTCGTTTATTCATTCAGTTGCCGTTTTCTGGAACAACCTTCCTTTGTACATATTTTCTGAAAATTAGTCTACAGAAGTTCAAGTCTAATATCAACAAATATCTTCTTTTGTTTTCTCAACCTCCAACCCAAGCACGGTACTAAGGAGTATAGGTTCTAATAACTCTCGTGTTTGGGGTTTTTTAAAAAAAAAAAAAAAAAAAAAAAAAAAGCATAAGCCTGAAGCTTATGCTGCACTAGCCAAAAAAAAATTCTGAGTTGCCCTGAGAGACAGAGAGAGGAATCACCAAGAAAGAGAAGAATGATGATATCCAGCTCAAGACCCCGAGTGTGCCAAGTCCATACTCACCAGATGTGGGCCCCTGGGGTTGGTTGGTTGTTGTAGAATTTTAGGCACATCAGCAATTTAAGAAATATTATGCTGCATATAATAACTTATCATGTATTAACTTGTCTCTACGAGGGAAATTCAATAATTATCTACCTAAAGTACTTCCCATAGTTAAATTTCAATGATTCATGATCTATCATGTTCCTACATCTCTACTTGAATCATACTAATTTTGATCCTACGTTAAAGAACTGCTGAAATTGGGGCATCCTTCTATCAAGTTTCTCATCAAAGAAGGAAATGGGCCAAAAGCCATTCATCAAAGGATGGTGGCTGGGCATAACAACAGTGCCCCTTCAGAGTACCAAGTGAAATCATGGTCAATTTAATTGGGGTAGAAAGTCCATCAAAGATGATCCAGCTCAGGTAGACCTATCACAGTGATCACTCCAGAAATGTGACAAGCTGTGGAAACCCTTGTGGACAGACGCTTAAAGGTGTCCCAAACCACTAGAAAATGGGACATGTCTGAAAGAACAGTGATAACCATCCTCCATGCACATTTGGGGATGACTAAGGTCAGTTCAAGGTGGCTCCCCAGATTTCCGAATCCTGTGCAGAAGCAAATCACAGTACTATATTTTGAGGAGAATTTAGATCTTTATAGAAGGGATCTTGAAACTTTCACTTCAGAATTGTTACGGGTAATGAAACATGGGTTCATCACTGGAAGACTGAGACCAAGCAAGAATCAATGCAATGGAAGCACAAGGGTACTCCCCCACTCAAAAAACAGTTTGAACACAGCCTTTAGCTGGCAAGATTATGGTCATTTTTTGGGATGAGGAAATTTTTGTACAGTTACTACTTGGAACACAAACAGGCAGTCACTGGGGAGTCATATGCATCCCAATTGTACAATCCATGGAACATCTTAAAGGAAAAATGCAATGGAAAATGTTCAACAGGGTGCTGCTTGTTCATGACAAAGCACAGGTCACATGCTGTTGCTACTGCTTGGAGAGACTGACTTTATAGAACTTACCCATCCACCGAACAGTTAGGATTAGGCGGATATCTGCCTTTAGCCAGTGGGTGGTTAATCGCTGGAACAAAGTTCCCTCTGTCGTTGTGGAAGTTGATAGGCTAAATAAATTGAAGGAGGAACTGGACAGGCATTTGGAGGGAATGGCGATTTTTTTTTTTTTTAGCTGATGCTGTATAAGCTCATACAGTTGCTTTCATGCATCACATGCCACTACTACTACTACTACATGATACTGAGTGTTGGCCTGGTATACTGCTTTATGATGTAGGCTTGTCAACGGCCAACTAATTACCGCAAAACCAATTAAGGATACAATTAGGGTTATTCTTGGCAAGTTTCCATATCACTATCTAATACCATTACACCCCAACAATAAAATAAAAAATAAAATCAGAAATAAGAAAACGACAAGTGGCACTCAACCCTCAGTATATCAAGCTCACAATCCTCCCCACCCAAAAGAGTACACACCCCTACCACCCAACTACCAAAGTATGTCTGTTTACCAACTGCATGGTTCTGACCTTGCCAGCATGGTTTCACAATGACCACTGCCAACTGAGTTTGAAGCAACAGCACATTCTGTTGTGGTTGCAGCTCTTGTTAATTTTACCACATATTTCTCAACTATAGATACAACTGCACGTTTTGGCCAATTAATGGACATTATTTGTATACTGGGCCATTTCCTATACTAGTCAATTTATTTCCAGTAGAAATAAAATCATCCTGTCATTATAGCCTTTTCATTAAAGAAAAGTGTTTATTAAAACTGACAGTACAGAGACCAACAAGGGCTAACCCTTTCTAATCTGGGTCTCAAAAATGACAATTTGCTTGCCATTAGTGAAAAAAAATTATGCTAGAGGAACTGCTTTAAGACAGAGTTAAATGGAAAAAGGAGAGGCCAGAATCTTACATAATATAATCTTTATTGATATTATAAAAAGCAACAATACTTTAAAATTTATGAGAACTTTTGGTGTTAAATAATTTTATAGTTATATTTATTGTTTTCACTGCTAGATACAACTAACAGACCATAAAACAATAAATACGGGATGATTCACAAGTAATAGCAAAATACCACAGTAATAGCAAAAAATATAAATAACAAACACAATAAACTACTTGTTTTTTTTTTGGAATATAGGTACACTTCCATCAATGAGGCCACTTTGCAATGTTCCTCTAACCTAAGTCTGTTTGCATTATTTTTTCTACCAACTCAAGATAACGATCCAAAACAAAATAAAAAATCAATTTTTTTAAATAATATAAAGTATTTATGGCTGTCACATGTGCAAATATAATTTCTCTTAAGTGCCACTGGTTCACCATCATTTACATAGCCATTTGACTGTAACCTTCAAATAACATGCATAATAATGTCAAACAATAATTAGTCAATCATTCTCCCTCATGCAGTTGAGAGGAGGTGGAGGGGACTGGAATAGACTAAGGATGATCAAAAAAGTCACAACTATGTTTTACTGCAGTAAAACATAGTTATTAACATAGTGGAGTTGAATTAAAAACAGTAGATGAAGAAAGGGATTTGGGAGCTACAATATGGGTGGACATTCAGTTCTCTGAGTGACAGGCCCATGTTGTCCAAGCGATGATTTATCAAACATTTGCTCGTAGAGATAGGGCGGTCATAATTCCACTGTACATGGAGACCACAACGAAAAAAAAAACAGACAATGAGCTTATTTAAAGAGTCAAAAGGCAGGCAACTCCCTTAATAAGATCTGCAAAAGGGTGTACACATGAGGAAAGACTATTATGTGGGCTACTTGGCTATCAGGCAACTTAAAGGGAGCCTGACTGAGCTCTGGGGATCAGGGTAGATTAAAATGAATGAAGGTGAAATTTTCCTTGTTATATATGGTTGCAGATCTAGAACCATAAATTCAAATTAAGGGAAAGAGATTTAAAATGGATTGTAGGAGTTTTTCTTTTAGCTGGTAATTTGTTAATTACTGGAATAAATGAACTCTGTGGGTAGTTGAGGTTGACAACTTGGAGAATTCAAATTTAAACTAGATGAAAATGGTAGGTAGGTATAGGTAGTTTTTTTTTTTTTAATTATTTTATTTTTTTGTATGGTGCAAAATGAGACTAACTTCAATGCGCAGCACTAAATTATTGTCATCATTCAATAATGCATAGTACACGGAGTTTCAGTACTATTTTTTTTTTTTTTTTTAGTCTAGAACATAGTTTTTGCTGTATATTTATTCTCAAAGAATAAGTTAATAATGTAACACCTTGTCATATATTCACATGGATTTCTCACGAGTGTGAATTAATAAATGTTCCTTCAGATTATATGATTGTGAACACGCTTTGCCACACACTTCACAAATGAAAGGTTTCTCCTTAGTGTGAACAGTCAGATGTCTTTTCAGAGAACACGACAGTGAAAATGCTTTTCTACACACTTCACAAGTGAAAGGTTTCTCCTTAGTGTGAACCAACATGTGAATTTTCAGAGAACCTGGTTGTGAAAATGCCTTACCACACATTTCACACGGGAAGGGTTTATCCTGAGTGTGAACAAATAAATGTTTTTTCAGATTACCTGACAGAGAAAATACCTTACCACATATATCACAACAAAAGGGCTTCTCCTGAGTGTGAAAGAATAAATGTCTTTTAAGTTGACTTGACAGAGAAAATACCTTGCCACATATATCACAACTAAAAGGTTTCTCCTGAGTGTGAGTCAATAAATGTATTTTAAGATTACCTGGCTGTGAAAATGCCTTGCAACATACTGCACAAGTGTAAGGCTTCTCCTTAGTGTGAACCAAAAAATGCCTTTTCAATTGACTTAATATTGAAAATGCTTTGCCACACATTTCACAAGTGAAGTGTTTTTCCTTTTTCCCCTTAGTGTGAACCAATAGGTGTCTTTTCATATAACTTGGTGAAAATACCTTGCCACACATTTTACAAGGGAAGGGTTTCTCCTCAGTATGAACCAATAAATGTCTGTTCAGATTACCTATCCGAGAAAATGTCTTACCACATATATCACAACCAAAGGGCTTCTCCTCAGAGTGAACCAATAAATGCCCTTTAAGTTTACCTGACAGAGAAAATACCTTACCACATATATCACAACTAAAGGGCTTCTCCTGAGCGTGAGTTAATAAATGCATTTTAAGATTACTTGGCTGCGAAAATGCCTTGCCACACATTTTACATGGCAAGCGATTCTCCTCAGTGTGAACCAAAAAATGTTTCAGATGACACAAATAGGACCATGTCTTCCCACATATTTCACAAGTGAACTGTTTCTCCTGGGTATGAACCAATAGATGTTTTTTTCAGATTTCCTGACATTGAAAATGCCTTTCCACATATTTTACAACTGAGGGGTGTCTGCTGAGTGGGTATCAATGAAAGTTTTTTCAAATTACCCGATTCTAAAAATTTCTTGCCACATATTTCACAAGTGAAGGGTCTCTCTTGAGTGTGGATTAATAAACGTCTTTTTAGATCATGTGACACTAAAAATTCCTTACCACATATTTCACAAAAGAAAGCTTTCTCCTGATTATGAACTAATAAGTGTCTGAGCTGAATTGAATATGTTTTCTTGCATATTTTACATTTTAAATGCTTCTGTTTACAAATAATTTTTGGGATGAATTCTTTGAGAATAACTTTCTACAATTCCTTCTTTCATCAATTTATTTATGAAAAATGGTAATCTGTGACATTAAATTTTCTTGTGATTTTACTGTTTTATCTGGAAGAATTTCTACTTAAAAAAAATGTCTTTCTTGCAATGCCACAAGCTGACATATTCAGACTTGATTTTTGTTTGAGGTAGTTACTCCATTTAATGTATTCGCTTGCAAAAGTTGACATTCTTGAGTAATTGGGTTCAGTATCTATTCTTCACTTTTCCTTAACTGCTGATTTGCTTAAACACATATTCCGATTGTTGAATCTGAAAAAAAAAATAATAAAATAAATATAAATATATATATATATATATATATATATATATATAAGAAATTTGCATATACAGATTGGAAGAAATAATAATGATAGTTATGAAAATACTGAGTTTAATAAATGATCACTGTAGGGATGTATTTTATAATCACTACTTTTTCTAATATAATACCTTATTTGGAAATTCTTTTGTATGCTTTCAAAATCTTTGAAATTCAGTGTTTCCATTTTGTATAAGCATTGTGGTATATCATATTCAGCATATACAGGGTGTCTCAAAAATATTGGTACAAACGTTTAGGGAAGGTAGGTAAAATCTAAAGGAATGTGAATCGCATAGGAACCCATAACCGGAAAGGTCACCGTAAATCGGTACACGGCGCTCTTCATCAGTTCGCGAGAGGGAAAATTTCTGGTTTACTCATTCAAGCAGTAGTCGCCACACGAAGAGCATGCATTGATATACAAACTGTGAGCTGGCAAACATGAACCTAGCGTATGGATTAGCAGAGGGCAATGGACGAGCCGCTCAACGAATTTATGGAGAACACTTCCCAGACAGACATGTACCGGACCACCGTTTTTTTGCACATGTGCATCAAAATTTGTGTGATTATGGGTCATTTAGAGGTAACAGGAGTAGTGCGGGCATACCACGTTTGATGCGAACTCCCGACATGGAAGAAAGTGTGTTGAATGCCATCCAGAATACTCCTACTACCAGCACACGCGCTTTTGCCTCTGCCTTAGGAGTGTCTCGTTACAGTGTACAGCGTGTCTGGCACGATGATTCCTTACACCCCTTTCATCTCGAAAGGGTTCAGTTACTGCTCCCCCAAGATCATCCTGCACGTGTGGCTTTTGCGCAGTAGTTTCTCCAAGAAAGTGTTCAAGACTTGAATTTTCCAGCCTATGTTTTGTTCATGGATAAGGCTTATTTCACTCGGGAAGGCTTATTCAATCAGCACAATGCTCATGTGTGGGCTCACGACAACCCACACGGTGTGCGCTCCCATGCGGCACAACATCACTTCGCAATAAATGTGTGGGCAGGTATGGTCGGTGACTGCTTAGTCGGCCCATACCTGTTACCATCCCGCATGAACTCCTCTAAATATCGTATCTTTCTTGAACAAGTTCTACCAGGGTTACTTGACAATGTTCCAGCAAATGTGAGACACAATATTTGGTTTCAAGATGATGGGGCGACTGCCCATTATGGAAGGTGTGTTCGTGACCATTTGAACAGGCGTTTTGGGCATCGATGGATTGGCCGTGGTGGACCCGTTGCCTGGCCCCCACGCTCACCTGATTTATCAAGCCTTGATTTCTTTCTGTGGGGGCCCTCAGATCTATCATGTATGAATCGCCTGTAGAGATGGAAATGGATCTCGTGGCAAGACTTGTCTGCGCTGCTGCTACTGTCAAAGAAACTCCAGGTGTGTTCGACCGTGTCCGCCAATCCATGCTGCGTCGGTGTTACACATGCATCACGTCTCATGGTGGAACCTTCGAGCATCTGTTGTAACATCACGAAATACATCCATCTCGTACTCCATTGTTAATATTATTTCAAATAAATGTTTGCCACTAATTACTGTCCTGTGTCATTTCTGCTTCTTGTGCCTCGGCTACTACTTTCCTGTGACGTTTCCAGTTATGGGTTGCTATGCGATTCACATTCCTTTAGATGTTACCTACCTCCCCTAAACGTTTGTACCAATATTTTTGAGATACCCTGTATGTAAACTACGTGTAAACACAGATAAAATAAGATCACTGGAAATCCATTTACCACAGTATGCAAAGAATGCAAATAAAAACAGCAAAGACTTCTATGCAACAGTAGAAGGGTTGAATCACATAGGGCGACTGGACGTCTATGGGTTAACTGTTGATGATCCTGCTCAGGTTGCGGACAAATTGAATATGTATTTTGCATCTACAGTCACATGAGGAATTCTTTAAGGAAGGGGATACCAGATGTTTATCAAACTTTAACGAGCAGTTAAATGACTTTGTGATAACCGAAAGGAAAGATCAAGAGAAATTGTTGAAGATGGACATAAAAAAGGCACTTGAGGTGAATGGAATCTATCCAATTATATTAAGGGAGGCAGCAAAGGAGGTAAGCAAACTTTTAGCCATAATTATGAGAGCATCCTTGGATTCAGGGTAGGTCGCTATGGACTGGAGATGTGTGAATGTATCCCCAATTCATAAAGGGGAATAAAAGGGTGACATGAATATTTACAGACCTGTTGCCTTAATGTCTGTACTAGAGGAAATAATGAATCACAGGTTAAAGAAGTAATGCAGGACCATCTGGACAAATATGCAATTTTACTTAAATTACAGCATAGATTTATCAAGGGGCAGTCTTGCCTAACCATTCTGATAGGTTACTAGGATGCAGTGACTAAGGAACTGGTTGAAAAAAATAACTTTGGCATCGTATACTTAGATTTCAGGAAAGCTTTTGATACTGTTGTGCATAGACTGCTGTACCAAATGGCACAATATGACATTATGAGCAAGTTACTGCTAAGGTTAAAGGGATGGTTGAGGAAGAAGACAGAGAGCAGTTATCAGTGGGCACTGCTCTTCATGGACTAATGTTATTAATGTAGTTCACAGGGTTCAGCACTGCATCCATGGTTGTTTTTAATATTTATCAATTATATTGAAGAAGGTATAACAGGCTTAAGTCTAAGTTTGCAGATGATACAGAGGTTTGCAGGGTGGTTTAGGACAGGTAAACTGGGTCGATGGGCTAAGAAATGGCAGAAGTTTAACATTGACAAATTCAAATGTACTGCACATGGGTGGCAGATTTCTCAGAGTAACTTATCAACTGTGTGGTACCACACTCGGGGTAGTGGATAATGAAAAAGACCTGATGGGTAATCATGCAATCAGACATAAAATTCTCTGAGCAGTGCAGACATGCTGCCAGGACAGCTCATGGTGTTTTGTCAATAATTTACAGAAACTTTGCTAGCAAGGATAAGGAGGTGATTATCCCTTTATATAAGGCCATGGTTAGGCTGCATCTTGAATACAATACAGGGTGTTTCAAAAGTGATGGTCAATAATTTAAAGGTGAACTGTACGGACTACAATATGCAAAAAAAAAAGCCTAGTAAACATGGGTCCTTAATGAATTGTTTTTGAGATATTGCACATTTCTAGTTGGGATCCACCACTGACATTTTTGTTTAAGTTAGGTTATGCTCATTCTCTCCCTTTCTCAATGCTCTGAGATGTAGCAGGCATACCAGTACTTGTCAAAGGATAGTCAACATGGAAAGAGGTTACAGCAACAAAGAGTATGCAGACATGCACTTTATGTATGGTAAAGTCAAAGGCAGTGCACTCAAGACTGCACATTTGTACCAAGAAGAATTTCCCCGCGAAAGGCAGCCCAACAGGTGTATATTCATCAGAGTACATCAACGCCTTAGAGAACAGGAGTGCTTCGCACATGGAGTACGAGCAGGTAGGCCCAGAAGCATAAAACCTGATGTTCAGGAAAGGGTGTTAGAAAGAATAGAACAAAATCCAGAAATTTCGACAAGGAGGGCTGCCTTGCAAGAGCGTGTACTGAGTCATAGCAGTGTGTTTTATATTGCCAATTACTGTGCCCCTACCATATCCAGCATGTACAAGATCTCAGCAAAACAGACTGCCCTCCCAGAGTGCTCCCATAGTCAGTGGCAGATCTTAACAGAAAATGTGCATTATCTTGAAAACAGTTCACTTGTGGCCCGATGTTCACTGGGACTTTTTTGCTTATTTTAGTTTGTACTTTTCACCTTTAAATTATTGACCATCATTTTTGAAACACCTTGTATATGGGTCCGGAGGCCTCATTTTAAAAAGGATGTAGATCTGCTGGAAAAGATGTGGAGAAAGACAACTAGACTGGTGAAGGAACAAAAGGGTGCTCTTAACTAGAAAGGCTTCAATTGTGCAAACTGCAATATCTCAAGGCCATGCATAGGTGGGGAGATCTGACTGAGGTGTATAAAGTTTAATGGATTAAGTAAGCTAAATGTTAATGGTATTCTTCCACTTGCTGAGGCTACACACAAGGGGACATAAATTTAAGTTGAGGAAGGATAATTGCAAGATAGATATGTGGACATTTGCTGTCAGCCAGCATATGGTTAATTGTTAGAACAGGTGTTCGTCTGTTGTTGTTGAAGTGGATGGGTTGAATAAATTCTTGCAGAGTACGGATGGGTGTAGGTTTTTTTTTTTTTTTTGTGGCTTATGCTATATAACCTTGCTTTCTTGGATCATTTGCCATTATTACTACTACTACTACTAATTATCAACTGTAATACAGAAATGATTCAGTGAAAGTTCAACCAGAATAAAGAAAACTTTCACCAACAATTATGTAGTCTCCTAAACTTGTACACTGTACTTTTACTATGAACTTCATGATTTAATTCTGTTAAATACATATTACAGTTTATAAATACTTGTATAATTCAGGTAAATACTAATACAACAAAATATTCACTATTCATGAAGTCTTTAGAATGCACAAATCATAAAGACATGAATACAGGAAGGGATGCAGATTATGGAAAGAAATGGAGTGGGCCAGTAAATCAGAATGTCTAATAATGGGGGATTTTAAAATTTCCAGATATCGACTGCAAATTGTGAGTTGGTCACTCGTACACTATCAAGACTTTTGTGGATTTATTGGATGACTGTTTTCTATAGCAACATGTTCGAGAGGCAACCAGTGGGAGTAATACTCTAGATCTGATTATCAGCAGTAATAACAGCGTATTGATATGGGATTTACTTAAAGATGTAACATTGGGGGTAAGGTGAAGGGTTTTTCTTTCGTAAAGGTGACTACAGTGGTCTCCGAGAGTTTTTAAATTCAATACACTGGGATCAACTGATTGTGTTACCAATGGTGAATCCTAAATGGAAAGCCTTCAGAGACTTAATCTTGGAGGGTACTGGGCTTTTTATACAAACTAAGAAATACTGTTAAAGGTTGCCGAAATGGATGTCATATGAATTAATGAGGCTCGTGGTAGAGAAGAAAAATGCATGGGATGCATATAAATTATCAGGCGACACAGAGGTCTATGGCAGATATAGGCTAGTCTGTAATCAAGTCACAAAGGTTAGGAAGGCAAAGGCAGATTACAAGAAATCTTTGGCAAAGGATGCAAAGAAAAACAGGAAGATTTTTTTACTTATGTAAATTCTAGAAGGAAAGCGATGAATCAGATTGGTCTACTTAACATGGATGGTTTGACTATTGATGATCATGCTCAGGTAACTGATAAACTGAATGAGTATTTTGCATCTACATTCACACATGAGGAGTTATTCAAGGATGGGAATGGCAGATTATCAAACTCTAACAGGGAGCTAAGCAATTTTGTAATAACTGAGAGCAAAGTGGAGGATAAATTGTTGAAGTTAAACACAAGAAAGGCACCTGGGATGGATGAGATCTATCCAGTCATATTAAAGGAGGCAGCAAAGGAAATAAGCAAACCCTTAGCCATAATTATGAAAGCTTCCATGGACTCTGGGGTTACTGCTTCCCATATGCAGTACTTTACATTTGTCAATGTTAAACTTCAGTTGCCACCTCTCAAATCAGCCCACCTGCTCAACTTTTCTAGATCCTGTTGCAGCAGCGTACTATCATTAGTGTCCTTAACAACCCTGCCAACCTTCATATTGTTTGCAAACTTGGACATTAATCCTGTTATACCATCATCATTATCATTAATAAATACAGAAAACAACAATGGATCCAACACTGAACCCTGAGGGACTCCACAAATAACATTATTTCACGAAGAGCAGTGTCCATTGATTACCACTCTGTCTTCTCCCACTCAACCATTCCTTTATCCATAGCAGCAATTTGCCTCCAATGCCACACTGCTCCAATTTGTGCAGCAGTCATCCACATGCAACAGTACCAAAAGCCTTTCTAAGATCTAAATATATGATATCAAAGTTATTCCCTACATCCAGTTCCTTTGTCACCACATCATAGTATCCAATCAAATTGGTCACACAAGACTTCCCTGAACAAAACCACACTGTGTCCAAGCTATAACTGAAGTCTTGTCTAGATAATCCTGCAGTGCTTCTTTAACCAGTGCCTCCATTAATTTCCTGGGAACAGAAGTTAAACTAACAGGTCTGTAATTACTTGTGTTGCCCTTTGATCCTCCTTTGTGAATTGGGGTCACATTTGCACATCTCCAGTCCATGGGTACCTCTCCTGAGTCCAAAGAAGCTCTCATAATTATGGCTAAGGGTTTGCTTACTTCCTTTGCTGCTTCCTTTAGTATAATTGGATAGATTCCATCCACCCCAGGTGCTTTCTTATGTTTATCTTCAAAAATTTCTCCTACACTTACTTCTCAGTTATTTAAAAATCATCTTACTGCCAGAGTTTAATTCAGCTCTGGCATTCCCCTCCCTAAATGACTCATGTGTGATGTAAAATACTCATTTAGTTTGTTAGCTGCCTAAGCAGGATCATCAACAGTTGAACCACTGATATACAGTGGGCGAATCTGATTCATTCCTTTCCTTCTATAGTTTACATAGGTAAAGAACTCTGTGCTCTTTTTCTTTGCATCCTTTGCCAAAAAATCCCCAGGGGTTCACATCTGGTGAGAATGGGCTTGGCACACCCAGGGTCCTGAGCTGGATATCATCATTCTTCTCTTTCTTGGTGATTCCCTTCTACTTTGACACACACACACACACACACACACACACACACACACTCTCTCTCTCTCTCTCTCTCTCTCTCGAATTTTTTTTTGGCTTGTGCAGCATAAGCCTCAGGCTTTCTTGCAACCATATAGCTAATAATAATAATAATAACGATTTCTCATAACCTGCTTTTGCCTACCTAACCTCCTTTGTGACTTGGTTACAGACCAGCTTATATCAACCATAGGATTCTATGTCATCCATTAATTATAGTATCTCATGCATTTTTCTTCTCTGCCGCATGTCTCATTAGTTCATCTGACATTCATTTAGGCCTAAACTTTGAACAATATTTCTTTGTTGGTATGAAAAGCCTAGTAGCTTCCAAGATTAATTCTTTGAACGCTTCCCATTTGGAATTTTCTGTTGGTTACATCATCAGTTGGTCCCACCGTATAGAATTTAAATACTGTCTCAGACCATCATAGTCACCTTTACGAAAGCAAAAACCCTTCCCTTTACCCCTGATGGTAGTTACCTCTTTGAGTAAATCCCACTTCAGCACACTCTGATCACTGCCACCTAGTGGTTCCTTTATCTACAGATTCTTAATGCATGAAGAATCACTACTGATAATGAGATGAAGAGTATTACTCCCTCTAGTTGCCTTCCAAACATGCTGCTGTAGAAAACAATCATCCAATAAATCCACAAAAGCCTTGCTAGTGTGTGAGTGACCAACCCACAAACTAGTCAATCTCTGGGAAATTAAAATCCCCCATTCTAAGACTCTGATTTACTAGTCCACTCTATTTCTCTGTACAGTTGTTTATTATTCTCATCAGAGTCATTAGGCCTATAACAAACTCCTACTCAATTTTGATCTACCAATGCTTATGTCACACCAAACTGACTCAACACTGCACTGTCCAGCGATGTCAACTGGCTTCACTTCCTTTTATTTTATGTGTTTCTTAACTAATAGCATAACTCCTCCCTTCCTATCCTGTCTGACCTTTCTGTACACATTGTACTCCCCAAATTCCAGACCTGCATTCCTTATATCTGTGTGACACCACGTCTCTGATATCCCAACAATATCTGCCTTTGATGTTTTGAGCAATACCTCAAATTTATTTACCAAACCCTTAGCATTGGTGTACATGCAAGTATACATGCACCTGTTCCTATTCTTAACTACCCTAACACTGCCAATGTGTTTACTAGTACCGCAATGACTCCCAGCAATCTCTGAAATCCCCTACATCTTGTTTTCCAGGCTGCTGCTCATTCTAATAGAAGCAGTGCAAGAATCACTTTCTCCCCTGCCAGCAGCTACTGTTAATATATTAGTCTGTGTAATATCCAAAGCTAGCAGTTTTCCAACCCACCTAACACTGCCTCGATAGCATCAGCAAATATTCTTGCAACCTTTCTATTTAAGTGTATCTAATCCCTGTAGAAGCAGTCTCTCCTGTTAACAAGCACAGACTGGGCTGAGAAACATTCTACCCCTTGCGCCTTGCACAATTTCTCCATGGTCGAAATGATCGACAAGGCTCTCATCATATCAGACACTTTCAAATTCAACCCTAATTCATGGCTTTTTTTCAACTGTCACCTATACTTGTTAAGTAATTCTGCCGGTCTCCTACTCTTAATATGATTATAATTGCTAACATGTAGAATATCACCTTTTGATATCTGCTCTACAGCAAATATCAAAAGATGATATCTGCTCTACAATGTCATCAACCTTTGCCCCTGGCAAACATAGGTCCTGTTCCACCTATCCTTTTTGCACAATATGTTCCCCGTTTCCCTGACAATAGAGTCACCGACAACTACGAGTTCAATAGGTCTTCCCGATTAATTAAGTGGGTTTTTTTTTAATTACTCCAATTCAGCCTTAAAGTGACTAGAGGGTATACATAATTACTATCACTGTTTTTAGCAATATACTAGAATCAAAATTATCAATGAGATGTGCTTGTTGGGTTTTGGATAGATCATCTCCCCAACTTCCTCTACTTCGTTTACCGTTGAGCAAACGAAGATAAAACGAATTAAAATTAATTGCTAACCTACATAAAGTAGTTGACATACAGAAAAAATAAAGATCTATCTGTTCCTATTTGGAAAACCGTATAAAATTATCTGCTAACTCTTTTGAATTATCAGAATTCAGTATTAGATTATTTCCTGCCAGAACTGAAATATTTTTAAGATTTTTTATTACAAGCTTAATTTGGAATATATTTGTTTAAATAATTTATAATTTTTATAGAAAAATTTATGCATTTCACTTACCAGCCTTTTGCTATAGAAATTAGAAAAGATCGCTTCCACCGCAGAGTAGTAAACTAGCTATTGAAGAATGCTCCTACACCAAGGAAAATTAACGAGAAGTACATTATTTTCTGCATCTACTCTGTGGGTTACACGAGTAAAAATTAATCAGATTATTCAAGATCGATATCACTACCATTCGGTAAACATCCATTTTTACCAGAAAGCCCTGGTGACAAACAAATGAAGTTAAGCAAATTTATTACAACGTCTACAATATCAAGAAATGCCCTGAATATTATTATTATTATTATTATTATTATTATCTATACTCAGGCAAGGAAGCCTGAGGCTTATGCTGCACCAGCCAAAAAAAAAAAAAAAAAAATTCCCGAGTTACCCTGAAAGAGAGAGACAAAAGTAGAAGGGAATCACCAAGAAAGAGAAGAATGATGATGTAACCTGAAGTTATATGTCTCGGCTACAAAAGTAGTTTAGTTTGTGGGAAAATGACTGAGGCTACGAGATAGTAATTTGCATGTATCATATGCTCAGCTTGCCTGTTTTTCTGGATGGAATATCCCAGTTTCGGAGAAGGAACAGTGCGGTCCTATCAATAAACCAAGTAACTGGGTGGTGAAAAATCCCATGTGAGTTCATAATTCATCTACGAGGGCTAAGTCCGTCTTGATGGGATTCGAATCAAGTCCTTTTTCACCTGGTGTGAAAATGACAGCAGCACGATGGTATCCCAAATGGAGCAGAAGGTTGAAGTGATACTGTTATTATTAGCCATATATTACCCCCAGCGGCTCACATCTGGTGAGTATGGGCTTGGCACACCCAGGGTCCTGAGCTGGATATCATCATTCTTCTCTTTCTTTGTGATGCCCTTCTATTTCTGACTCTGTCTCTCTCTCTCTCTCTCTCTCTCTCTCTCTCTCTCTCTCTCTCTCTCTCTCTCTATCTCAGGGTAATTCATAATTTTTTTTTTTTTTTTGCTTGGTGCAGCATAAGCCTCAGGCTTTCTTGAATAATAATAATAATAATAATAATAATAATAATAATACGGTGCAAGGAAGCCTGAGGCTTATGCTGCACCAGCCGTCTGTAGCACAGTAGTATCGTCACCGTCCTCCCCACAACAGGTGGAAAAGGCCCGGGTTCGAATCCCGTCGATGTCGCGAGGAACTTTAATAGGCTTTTTTCACTCCGTGGCTGAGTTAGTCGGTCTCAGGCATAGATAGCAAGGTTTTTTTCGTTCACCAAAACAGGAAAATCGAACAGAGAACACACGCAATTTAGAGACAAAATACATATATGGGTATATATTAGAAATAATGGGTGGCCCTAATATAATATATATTTTTTTTTATGCTGCAGCAGCCAAAAAAAAATTTGATACCCTGCGAGAGAGAGAAGTAGGAGGGAATCACCAAAAAAAGAGAAGAATAATGATATACAGCTTATGCTTCTGTGAGAGTGCCGACCATTAACATTATACCTTTTCATTTGAAACACTTGTCTGGCCTTCTTTGTGACAAACAAATAAACATTTTCAAGTTATGGATTACCCGAGAGTTATCACTAGACATCGAAGAGTTTTGCCACTAAATTACTCCCTGGTCTTTTACTGTGAGAAAAAAACAACAACAACAAAAAAAAAAAAACTTTTCGGAAGAAAAAATTTGCTACTCAAGACTGAGATGGATAAAGTGTGAAAAAAAAAATAATAAAATGAAATAAAATAAAAGGCCACGCCGTATTGAGGAAATTTAACCCGGCTTTCTTCCTTTAATCTCTGCCCTGGAAGGGCAGAGATTATAAAAGCTGAATTTACCCGCTAGGTATGCTCATGCGGTTATTATAGTGGCTAATATCACCATCCTCCCCGGACCGGGCGGAAAATACTCGGCATCGAATCGTCTCAACGACGCAAAGAGCTTTTTTCGTTTTTTCGTACATGAATTAGGCGTGGGCAGCATTTTTTTCTCGCCCTCAGTTGGAAAAATCGCCGTTCTTCCAACGCTGCGAGATAAAGACTTCAGTTCAAATCCCTTTTTAATAATGTGGCTCAGATAGTTGGTCTCGGGTGAAGGTGGCATTTTTTTTTTTTAATCCCGAAAACAAAGCTAAAGTAACTACGGAAGTGACTACTTACACTTTTCGCCTGATGACAAGGAGCAGTGTCGTCCCGAAAGATGCAGTTATTTGGCAGACTGAAATGGTCTCTAATGGTTGGCAGCAATTTGCCTTCCAATATAGCCAGGTATCCATTGGCATTTACGGATCCTTTTATAAACTGCAGGTGACTTACTCCGCTATAAGAAATGCAATGCAGCCCCATATCATTTGGCTGGTAGGGAATTTCACAGTAGACACCATACAGTGTGGATAGTATTTTTCATCATGTCTACGGCAAATCGTTTGTCTCCCATCAGAGCCATGCAGGTTGAATTTCTTTTCATGCGAGAAAATAACTGACTTCCACTGCTCGGGGGTACATTTGACATGCTCTTTACACCAAATTAATCGAACCTTTTTCATTTTTTGTGTGAAGGGGCTTCTGTTTAGGACGACGGGCTACAAGTCCATTTTAGAAGAGGCGTCTTCTGACTGTTACTGCACTTTCTGCCATTCCTGTATGTTCTTCCCATTCTCTTTTCAGCTCAGACGAAGAAGCTTTACCGTTTTAAGGCATAAGCGCTTCGAAACGCGGTCCTGTTTTGGCGTAGAGACTCCTTTGCATCCGGTTCCTTTTTTCCTATCAGCAGAACCAGTATTCTTGAGTTTGGAAAGAAATCATCTCACTATCGACTGATTACAAGACACTCTATAAACAATATAAGCAGAACATCCTTCCTCAGGTAAAGCAGCACTCTTTCTTCTTGGCGTCAACTGCACGTAACTGGCCATCCTGACACAAGCAAGGAATGACTGCAACTCTTGGAGAGCGTGGTTATATAGCTAAACGTAACAGCTGATGCTGATGCATTATTACATCATGTTAGTATTATGACACCTACGCGTGCCAATCTTATCTGATGCAATCTGTAAAAAATATTGCCATATACTTACGTTATTCGGATGACAATTACAATTTTAAGGGGTAATGCACTTTCTTTGAACACGAGTATATTATATACGGTGCAATATGGCCTAATTTTCTGATGCAGCTTAAAAAAAAAAAAAAAAAGTTTTCCTTACAAAGCCTCGGGTTTTTTGTCTAGCAAAACAGGTAGATCTACCAGAGAACGCACGCAATCAGCCAACCCTTCAGCGGTTATGGATTGCAAGAACGCAGTCTGTAACCGTCGAAGTTTTATCAATCGATTTGGAGAACTGACCTGAAAACCACATTTCCACCCCTAACGTACACATCAATAAAAAATAATAATCCATACAAGGGAGAGGGGAACTATACGAATTAACTAACACCGCTAAAACGGTGTGTTTAACGGTTTGTTTTATCCACGGTTTGTTTCAGAAATTTAGCATTTAGATGTGGATTTATTATTATTAGCCATATGGAGCAAGGAAGCCTGAGGCTTATGCTGCACCAGCCAAAAAAATTACCGAGTTACCCTGAGAGAGAGAGAGAGAGAGAGAGAGAGAGAGAGAGAGAGAGAGAGAGAGAGAGAGAGAGAGAGAGAGATTGACAGAAGTAGAAAGGAATCACCAAGAAAGAGAAAAATGATGATATCCAGCTCAAGACCGTGGGTGTGTCAAGCCCATACTCACCACTTCCTTTAATGCTCTTCTACGGGTCGGAGTTTCTCCAGTCGAGAGAAGAAAATTTAGTTAACGTTAGTCTTTCCAAAACATACGCCTGTCTTATTTCTTGCATGCCCTCGTTTCTAGGACAGTTAGTATAATTGCCGTCCTCCTCACACTGGGTGGAAAAGACCTAGGTTCGAATCCAACCAATGCAAGGAAATTATATGGTTTTTTTTCACAATGGAGCCGATTTCGTCGGTCTCGGGGGAGGGTAATATGGTTTCTTATCTCCTAGAAACTCGACAACAAAATGTTGTCGAGTTTCTAACACAACAAAATGTTTTTCGTGAATATTTTATTGTGAACAGTATCGTCGAAGAATATCTAATGTAATAGGCAACCTGGCATGAAAATTCCGAGCATCCAATAGAAATAGACATTACAGAGCCACACATTATGCAAATTATTCATGCCTATAAAAACACGTTTTGCGAGCGTCATTGACATAACTTCATTCCCGGTTTTTGGTTTGGTCAGTGGAATAACCACATCTCCAGTACTAGTTGCAAGTCATCGCCATTTAGTTCAGAGGTATCAAACACGGGCCCAGAACACTCCCGAGTGCAGCTCGAACCAGATTAAACTTTAATTCGGAAATATTCAACAAAATAAAAAAAATACTATAAAACATGGATAATATTTCATTTTAAAACTAAAAATCATAAAATTCTCTTTATGCATGCCCTTTAAGTAGGCTAGGCAGCACTTTCCCTTTACATGTTCTCTCTCTCTCTCTCTCTCTCTCTCTCTCGCACCAGGTGGAAGCACTTTTTTACTATTTAACTATTTAATGCTCCATTTTCTTTTGATGCTGAGAAAGCGAAAAGTAACATTCAAATGGAACTTGTTGAAATTCAGTGTAGCAGTTCTAAAAGAGAAGTGTAGTGACGTTGGTGTTCCTGATTTTTAATCTTACTTACCAAGACATTTTGTTGAAATGCACATATCTGCTGCAATAATTTTAGCTATGTTTGGTAGTACAAACCTTTGCAAGTAATTATTTTCACTCCTGAAGACAAAACTTTACATAGGGAGAGATTAACAAGTGGGCACTTGTTATCCATACTGAAAACTATTATCACAAAAGCTTATACCCGATATAATAGTTTCTTGCAAAAGATGCCAAGTTTCTAGAAAACAATATTAATTTAATATTGTTAAATTAATATTGATATCTTGTAGTTATTTTGAATCTATTCGATATTAAGACATAAAATTGTTTCTTTTCGTCAATAGTTCCTATCTGATTTGTATGCATGTACACCGATGAGCCAAAACTTATGACCACCTACCTAATATGATGTTGGTCCTCCACGTGCAGCCAAACCAGCTCATGCCCAGCCAGGCATGGAAGCTACAAGTTTTCTAAATGTCTTGTAGTATCTGGTACCCACATGTAACCAGCAGATACTTTAACTCCTGTAAAGTCCGTGGTTGAGACGCCACAGATTGGAGTTCCTGTTACAACACAAACCACAGATGCTCGATGGTATTGATGTCTGTGGAATTTGGAGGCCAATACTTGGAAGTCTTCATGTTCCACGAACCAGTCTCGAACAATCCGGTGTGCCATGGCACATTATCCTGCTGAAAGATGGCATCGCAGTGGGGAAGACTGTTGCCTTGAAAGGGCACACCTGGTCAGCAATGATGGTTAGGTAGGTGGTAGACGTCAGAGTGCCTGGCACATGGACTGGACCCAGGGTATCCCAGCAGAACATTGCCCAAAGTGTGACATTGCCACCAGCTTGTTTTCGTCCCAGTGAATCCAGGTGCCATCACTTCCCCAGGTAAATGATGCACACATACCCGGCTGTCCACATGGTGCAAGGAAACGTGATTCATCAGACCGGACGACCTTCTTCCAATCACTCTAGATCGTTTAGATGCTCGCACACCCATTGTAGGCACTATTGCTGGTGAACCATGGTTCACATGGGCACTCAGAATGGCCTGTGGCTATGCAGGCCCATTTTCAGCAGGGTTCGATATACTGTTGTGACACATTACTCCAGTCACCAGCATTCCAATTACTGGTGAGTTGCACCAGTCACTACATACCATCTGGGAGACATCACTCACCTTGAGCATCATAGCTGTGGTTGTCCAACACCTTGCCAGCAGTTCGTGGGTTTTCCCTCTTCAGACCACTTTTGGTAGGTACTAACCACAGCTGTGAGCATCCCAACAGCCATGCCGTTCCCGATATGCTCTGACCCATTCTGGTCATCACAATTTGGCCTTTGTCAAACTCCCTCAAGTCCACCCTTTGAAGAACAAGAGTAACACTGATTAACAGAGCTCAGTATCAGTTCTTTTATAGTGTCCCAACTCGTGCCGTAGTTCACCTGCATTTGCTTCGGTTTGCATGACTCAGTGGTCATAATGTTTTGGCTCATTGGTGTATGTGTTAATAAATAAATATTGAAAACCAATGCATTTTCAAGTCGGGTCAATATGCGGTGCACTGATATCCATATAAGGTTGTGGCCCCAGTTCCTTTTTGAGCTTGACACCAATGGTTTAGGTGATTCTTTGAGGTGGGCTGTTGGATGAATTGAAGCCGGGCAGTCACAGGCGGAATTTGGCTTACTGCCACGCAGTATCGTCTCAACAATATGGAAGCAGTTTCAGATGAAACCATTAATAGACAGCTATCTGGCACTAAGAGCAAGATGTCCTGCCATCAACTGTAACTTGAGTTTATTGCAGCCACAGGTGAATACATTTTCAAGTGGACTGTGAGAAGGCTCGATTCAGGTGGACTTTACACAAGAAAGCCAGTAGTTTGTATCTCTGTGGTGGTTTGAGACCCTAAACCACCGCAGAGCTGGTCGACATTGGTGCCATGAACATGTGACTTGGAGCCCTGATAAATGGGAGTTGTTCTCTGATGAGTCCTGTTTTAGCCTACAGAGTCTAGACATTATTTCATCTGAAGGCAACAAGGAATGCAGACCATCCCTTTAAAATCAGAGCAAGGTACACTTACAGTGTAGGCAGAATAATGATCAACCACCACACCTCTCTATGTTTTTGATAAGGGTTACTGTAATTGCGCAGAGATATCAAGAACAGACTGTCGACCCTATGTGCAACTTTTCCGGGGTGCGGTTGGCCCAGATTTTTTTTCACATACTGCAATGCTACTGCACATAGGACTCAAATGGTGGGGGAGGAACAACTTGAAACTGAAGATATCCTACAACTGCCACAACCAGCATGATCACCAGACTCATATCCAATGAAATGTGTGTGATGCCCTTTAACATCACATTGCATGATTACAGCTAACTCCTCAGTCACTTGGTGACCAAGGTGTGCACTGGTGGAATAGGATTTGTTGCCACAGAATCTTAGACACCCTTATATTGAGCATGGCTGCCCACTCTCAGGTCTATCTAGCCATTGGAGGGGATCATACACAGTACTGATGTCATGTGACCATATTTTTGATCATCTTGTATCAACTTTGGTAATGCAACTTTTTTATTGCAACAAATCCTTATAACTGTTCAGTTTCTCACTATCGCCTCATTTTGTTATTCTATGGTACACAATCATCCAAATTTTATCCCTCTTGATTGCTAGTTGCACTAGCTACACGTTTTGTTAATTTTGTCGACTAGTGTATTATTATATATGGAGCAATATGACCTAAATAGCTTATGCGCCTAAAATCCTACAACCAATTATTTCTACAATTTCATTACGTCTGCTGTTCCTGTGCTTATCTTCAACACAAATTGCACTCACTCCGAGCTTCCTGATTCTTAATGCACTAAATTAACAAAATAAGCTGATATAATTATACACCAATATCAACTGTTTTCTTTGTCCTTTGCATAACATAGCCACTGACCATGTTGAAGGAGATATTTAATTTTCTTAAATCTCTTGGTTCTTGTTACTTGTCAAGGCCCAAGTGAGTACCTTGGTAGAATTGTGGTCCTCCCCATACCGGAAAAGACCTCAGTTCAAATCCCATCAATGACACGAGAAATTTTTATGGGCCATTTTCACAATGTGGATGAGTTAGTCTCAGGCATGGGTAGTGGTTTTTACTCCTGGAAACTCGAATTTTTCTTCCAGCAAACATGACCACAGAACATATGCAATTTACAGACATAATATATATGCAATATGGCCTAAGTCACTGATGCACTTGAAACCCTGCAACAAACTTCTGTCTGAAATTCTAAGAAATTCTTCGTTAATCTCAAGGCAGTAAAAAGTGCAGTATCTGCCTCTGTTCACCCTTTTCACCCTTGCAAACTGCAGTGGTGACAATCACTATACTCCCAACACAGACCCAAAACGTCTGAATTGGAATTCCATTAATCATGCAAGGAATTTTTATTTGCTATTTTCACAATGTGGCTGAGTTAGTCGGTCTCAAATGAGGGTTACATGGTTTCCTTCTTGAAGTTTGGGACAGTCCGATCATAAATACACCCAGAAGCAGACCGGATTAAAAATTCTTAATGGGGAAAAACTTGTAGCAGCCTCATACTAGGGTTTGTGGCCAAAATCACACCGGCCAACCAGGTTTCCCCAGAAAGTCTTATGGCTAGTCTGCCTCTGATACACCCATTTATACTCAACATACTGATGCATCATAGTCTTAGGTGCTTTTGCTTAACACACCTAACTTAAACCTAGTCAACAAGAATAGACTATTAGGTACATCAGAAACTTAGGCCATATTGCAGCGCATATAACATGTCTGTAAATTGTGTGTTCTGTGATGGAATTGCTGTTCACTGAACATAAAACCTGAGTTGGGGGGGGAACCATGCTATCCTCATCTCAGACATTAACTCAGCCATTCTGGAAAAAGGCCCATAAAAATTCCTCAGGTAATTAATGTAACTCTGGTTTTTTCCAGCTGGTGCGAGGAGCACAGCAATTACACCAATGGATTGACTTTTAGCATTCAGATGCTGGGGTTTCGGTAGATCCTGTTGGAAATATATCCTGAGTTCTATGAACCTCTTTGATTCAGTGATGGATATTTTTGTTCGGAAAAGGAATAAAGAAAACAGTTATTTTATTTATTACATTTTATTATTTTTTGAAAAAATAGCAATCCAAGATGATGGCAATGGTCATAATCACAGTCCATCCTACACTGGGTGGAAAAGGTCCATACTCAGATTCTATCAATCAAACGAGGAACTTTTATGAGCTCTTTTTCATTCCATGGCTGAGTTAGTCAGTCTAAGGCAAAGATAGTAAGCCTTTTCTTTTTTTTTTTTTTTTTTTTATCCTCTAAACCCAGGTTTTCCCTCCAGCAAAACAGACAAATCGACCAGAGAACACATCATTTAAGGACATAATATACAACGGTAGATAAGTTAACTCTTGGGTGATTCTAAAAAGACAGATTTTTTTTTTTAATATTTAGTGTTCTTTCTCATCATTGCTGTAAACAAAATTAATCACAATCTCTTAGTTCTTGCTTGTAGCCCACACACTACATGCACACTTCGGTAGGATACCTCTTTGCTGTATTGGGCAACCAAATATCCACATCACTTTCATGAAACATGTCACAGCCAAGTTACCATTTTTTGTGGGCTCTTCTGCTTTCAGAATCACTGGATCATCCTTTTATGAAAATGCTAGTTATGCTCTCACAGAAACTTCAGCCATACATACTGTAGATGTAAACATTCTGCAAGAATTTTCATCAAAAAGAAATCAACTTATGAGATATCTCTTTCAACAGAACAGTATTGAAACCAGATGTCTGGTTTCATTAGTACATACTGCAACTTTCCATAGACACTTTAAAGGAAATGTTTCCAAATCACATTGTCTCCTCTTGCAAGTTGTTTTTATGAAGTTTCCTAAAATCCAAAGTCTATGTATACCATCCACTGACACTTGCACAATCGAAACCAAACATTCATGATGAAATTTAAAGAATACCACAGAAACATCACATAGAGCAAAGGATAATACGAGAATATAAGTTGAGGATTTTTGTTTACAACGGTGTAGCAATTTAAGGGACATTTTCAAACAAAATGTGTTATGTTTTTAAATTGTAATAACAATGTCTTTTCTAATTTGCATAGTGCTAATTTCATTTTTAAAATAGGGCTGATTTTGCCAAACCCAGCATATCTCCCGATTGTAAAAATTTCAACACTGGGTTTCTTCTGTAACTGACCAATAAGTGTTTCTGACTATCTACAATGCCTTTATGCTAAAAATTCTTTTTTTTTGCTACAACTTCTCTTGAGAAGAAACAAATATATTTTCAGAAAATATTTTGCAAGTAGTTCATGTATACGAATCAATAAAATGTTTTGCAGCTTGCTTCACTAAAAAATTGCCTTGTATTTCACAGAGGATTTTACCTGAATATGAATTGATGTTTCCTGATTTTCTGATGTCAAAAATGCTTTGCCATATATTTTTACAAGGCTTTTCTTGATCGAAAAGTTACGTTTTTACATTATTTGATGGTCAAAATGCTTTGAAAAATATTGTAAAATGAAATATTTTAATTTTTAAAATATTAATTTCATTTTTAATTTTAAAATGTATGCATAAACAAAATTCATTTTAGGTGGCATCACCTTGACAAACTATATTCTCAAATATTTCACAAGTGAAGGATTTCTGCTGAGCATGAATCAATAAGTGTTTTTTGAGACTACGCGAGTCTGAATATGCTTTAAAGCATACCTCACATGTGAAAGGCTTCTCCTGAGTGTGAACAAACAAATGTCTTTTCAGACTACCTGACTCTGAAAATGCCTTTCCACATATTTCACAAGAAAATGGTTTCTCCTGGGTGTGAACTAATAAATGTGTTTTAAGATTATTTGATCGTGAAAACGCTTTGCCACAAATTTCACAAATGAAGAGTTTCTCTTGTGTGTGAACCAATAAATGTCTTTTCAGACTACCTGACTCTGAAAATGCATTTCCACATATTTCACATGAATATGGTTTTTCCTGAGTGTGAACCAATATATGTTTCTTCAGATTACTTGAGCGAGAGAATGCTCTACCACATATTTCACAAATGAAAGGCTTCTCTTGAGTATGAACTAGTAAATGCCTTTTGAGATCTCCTGTTATTGAAAATCCCTTGCCACATATTTCACAACTGAAGGGTTTCTCCTGAGAATGAACTAATGCATGTCGTTTGAAATGACACATGTATGCAAACATTTTCCCACATTCTCTGCATTTCAAATGACTTATGTTAGTTTGAACTTTTCTTCTTGTGCAAGTTCTTTCAATAATTGCTTGTTGATTAATGGAATTCTGTTTACTTATATCTTGCGACACTGAACTTTCCTGCAATTCTATTATCTGATGTGGAAGATTTTCTATTTGCAAAGTATCTTCCTTGTTAATTTCACTAATAGACATTGTTTGATTGTTGGTCTGAGATGAAATTACAGATGTATATTGTTTTTTCTTCTGTGATTACTCGGTAAGAAGATGTGCTCCTCTTCTAATTAAACTTAAAGCTGTTTCCAATCATATTCTTCTCCAGGAATCTGAAAAAAACAAAAGTGAATACATGAAGTATGACAAAAATGAGTTTCAATGAAAATTAAAACACCTCTTTATGAGTTTAATCTTTTTACTGTTTATTTATCCTTCTGTAACCATTTGAACATTTAAATTTTATAACTAATTTTAACTTCCTACTAAAGAAGTTCTCAAGATAAAGATCCCCAGCTGAAAAGTTCTAAATTCCTATTATATGTATTTATATTACTATATAAAAAGGTGTAAGAACACCACAGACAACTCTTAAAGGAAAAAACTACAATAGTAGTGTAATGGGCATCTGTATCTCATATTGTGCTCACCCTTCACAACGAGTTATCATATATTGCACATACCTCGAATAAGTAATGCTTCACTAAAAAAGAAAACTATTGTTACTTACGACTTCCTATTATATTTTTGTTTTTGTGCCAAAGCTTTGGCACAAAAACAAAAAACTGGCTATGAGGCATCAATGGTCTGCAAACTATATTTCTATAGTCAGTTTGCTCATTTTGCTTAGAATAAAAATGTTTCTGGTGAGAGGAAACTGCAAACATTAACCAAGGTTCATAAACTTGGCCATGGTATCAAAAATTCCCTCCACCTTGATGGGACTTGAACCTGGGCCTTTTCCAAATAGTATGTACAAACAGCAACTGTAGCCAGTATCCTATGCAGCTGAAGTGTGCTCAATTATAATAGTCTTATAATAGTCTACATTTAAACATGCCCTATCCGAATCACATTATAAGACATGTTGAATTCAAAGTTGTTTCTATGTCTTTTATGTAACAAAAGCTTTTCCGAAATCGAAGTGAATGACATCAAACATTATTTTTTGCAACCAGATCCTTTGTGATCATATTGTAGCATCCAACTAAACTGGTCAGACAAGATTTCTCCATATCAAACCCATGATGTGTCTGAAGTATAACTGCAGCCTTGTCTAGATCAGGGATTCTCAATGGGGGTTCACGCCCACCGAAGTTCAACCCTAACCGACAACATATTATTCCTTAATATTTAATTTCTCTCATTGGGTTTTCTTTTCCCCTGAGACAACTGATTTTTGACATATAGGTATATTAGCAGTGAGTGAGAAATGTTGATTAAAGGAAGGTTGTGGGCATGATTTAATTCAACCACCTTTGCTTCTCATAGGCATTAAATGCCTAAGTGCTTTCAGAGGTAATGTCTCCGAAATCCTTCCTGACAGATGCGACCTTGGCGGCAGCATGGTGGCATGGTTTATTTATTTATTCTTTTGTTTCTACTTTCTAAGCAACAAAAATTAGTATTGATTTATTGTTTCCTTGTGTAAGTTGTTTATTTTTGATCCACAGTGCTTTTTGTGAGTGCATGGGCTATGAGAGTTAAATTAAAATATTTTATATTTTATTATTTCATTCTTTGTAGTTATTCAACCCATTATCAATCATGTCAAGTGCTGGAAAGAAAAAGTGTTATGGCTTTATTGATAGCCCATTCCACTCAAGACAGCCTATAACATCTTATGTGTAATAACTGATTTTTAGCTATAATTATGAGAGCTTCCTTGGACTCAGGGTAGATCCCCATGGACTGGAGGTGTGCAAATGTATCACCAATTCACAAATGGGGTTCAAAAAGTGACACAAGTAACTATAGGCCTGTTAGTTTAACTTGTGTTCTGGGAAAAATAATGTAGTCACTGATTAAAGAAGCATTGCAGAATCATCTAGACAAGACTGCAGTAATAGTTAAGACAGCATGGATTTGTTAAAGGAAGGTCTTGTCTGACCAATTTGATTGAATACTATGATGGTAGATGACTTTCATCAACCGGTGAAATACCACCACTTTGCTTATTGGAGGCTTGAAGTGGTGAAACCCATGTTTAGTCTCTAGAGCAAAGTTTCTGGCATCCCCCTCCCCTCTCCCCATACTTCTCCTTCAACCCATGCACGGTACTAAGTACTATAGGTTTTGATACCTTTCGTGTTTGGGGTTCTCATAAAAAAAAAAAAAAAAAAAACTATGATGTAGTCACAAAGGAACTGAATGTCAAAAATAATTTAGATCTCATATACTTGGATTTCAGTAAAGCTTCTAATACTGTTGCACATGGAAGAATGCTGTACAAATTAGAAAGGTATGGCATTAAGGGTAAGTTGCTACAATGGATAAAGGGATGGTTGAGTGGGAGATAACAGAGAGTAGTAATCAATGGACACTGCTGTTCATGGAAGAATGTTATTAGTGGAGTTCCCCAGGGTTCGATGTAGGGCCCATTGTTGTTTTGTGTATTCATCAATGATATTGATGAAGGTACATCAGGATTAATGTCCAAGTTTGCAGATGATACAAGGGTTGTTAACGACAGTAAAGACAGTATGCTACTCCAACTGGACTAGATAAGTTGGGCAAATGGGCTGAGAAGTGGCAACTGAAGTTTAACATTGACAAATGCAAAATACTGCATATGGGTAGCAATAACCCAAGAGAAACTTACCAACTGTGTGGTACTACACTCAGGGAAGTGGAAAGTGAAAAAGACCTGGGGATACTGTACATTCAAATATGAAGTTTACTGAGCAATGTTGATGGGCTGCCAGGGCAAATCAATGACTCTTGTCAATGATATATAGGAATTTTGCTAGCAGGGACAGGGAGGTGATTATCCTGTTGTATAAGGCAATGGTCAGGCCACACCTAGAGTACTGTGTACATGTCTGGAGGCCTCATTTTTGGAAGGATGTGGAGTTGCTAGAACAAGTACAAAGAAGGGCTACAAGATTGGTGAGGGGAACAAAGGGATGCTCTTACCAAGAAAGGCTTAAGTTCTGAAAATTGCAGCACCTGGAGAGTAAGCACCTGCGAGGTAGCATTAGCATTAGCATTAGTAGAGGCATTTGATGCAAGAAAGCAAGCTTATGCAGCATCAGCCGAAAAAAAAAAAAAAAAACCCACTTCCACTTCACCCCTCTGTTCGTTCAAAATACCTGTCCAGCTGAGCCTTAAACTTATTTAGGCTATCAACCTCCACCACAAGGGATGGCAGTCTGTTCCACCAACCAACCACCCGCTGGCTAAAGGCAAATTTCCGCACGTCTATCCTACATCTGTCTTTCCTCAATTTGAATTTATGCCCTCTCAGGTGATTTTTCTGAGCTAGAGGAAGAATCCCATCAGCATTGAGCATGCTTAAACCATTCAAGGCTTTATACACCTCTATCAGATCACCTCGCTGGTGCCTAGTCTCCAAACACTGTAATTTGCAAAACTTAAGCCTTTCTTCGTAAGAGCACCCCTTTGTTCCATTCACTAATCTTGTTACCCTTCTCTGTACTCGTTCCAGCAGCTCTACATCCTTCTTGAAATGAGGCCTCCAGACCTGTATACAGTACTCTAGGTGTGGCCTGATCATTGCCTTATACAATGGAATAATCACCTCCTTATCCCTGCTGGAAAAATTCCTGTATATCATTGACAATACTCCATGAGCTACTCTTGCAGCCCGTCTGCACTGCTCAGAGAACTTCATATCTGCCTGCACAATCACCCCCAAGTCCCTTTCATTCTCTACCACTGTCAGTGTAGTACCACAGAGTTGATACGTTGCTCTGGGGTTGCTTTTTCCCATGTGTAGTACTTTACATTTGTCAATGTTAAACTTCATTTGCCACCTCTCAGCCCATCTGCTCAACCTTTCCAGATCCTGTTGCAGCAGCATAGTGTCAGTAGTGTCCTTGACAACCCTGCCAACCTTTGTATCATCTGCAAACTTGGACATTAAGCTTGATATACCATCATCAATATCATTTATAAATACAGAAAACAATAATGGACCCAACACTGAGCCCTGAGGGACTCCACTAATAACATCAGTCCACGATGAGCAGTGTCCATTGATTACCACTCTCTGTCTTCTCCCCCACAACCACCCCTTTATCCATAGCAGCAATTTGCCTCCAATGTCACACTGCTCCAATTTGTGTAGCAGTCTTCCATGTGCAACAGTATCAAAAGCCTTTCTAAGATCCAAGTATATAATATCAAAGTTATTCCCTGCATCCAGTTCTTTTGTGACTGCATCATAGTATCCAATCAAGTTGGTCAGGCAAGACTTCCCCTTAACAAAACCATGCTGTGTCTGAGCTATAACTGAAGTCTTGTCTAAATGATCCTGCAGTGCTTCTTTAACCAGTGCCTCCATTAATTTTCCTGGAACAGAAGTTAAGCTCACAGGTCTATAATTACTTGTGTCAGCCTTTGATCCTCCTTTGTGAATTGGGGTCACATTTGCACATTTCCAGTCTATAGGTACCTCCCCTGAGTCCCAGGAAGCTCTCATAATTATGGCTAAGGGTTTGCTTACTTCCTTTGCTGCCTCCTTTAATATAACTGGATAGATCCCATCCACCCCGGGTGCCTTTCTTGTGTTTATCTTCAACAGTTTCTCCTCCACTTTACTCCCAGTTATTTCAAGATTCTGTAGCTTACTGCTAGAGTTGAATACACCTCTGGCATTCCCCTTGCTGAATAACTCCTCATGTGTGAATGTCGATGCAAAATATTCATTTAGTTTGTTAGCTACCTGAGCAGGATCATCAACAGTTGACCCATCAATATCAAGTGGACCAATCTGATTCATCCCCTTCCTTCTAGAGTTTACATAAGTAAAGAACTCTTTGCTGTTTTTCTTTGCATCCCTTGCCAAGGATTTCTCGTAATCTGCCTTCGCCTGCCTAACCTCCTTTGTAACTTGGTTGCATATCAACTTGTATCTATCATAGGCTTCTGTGTCATGTGTTAATTTGTAAGTATCCCATGCATTTTTCTTCTCTGCCATATGCCTCATTAGTTCATCTGACATCCATTTTGGCCTAAACCTTGAACAATATTTCTTAGTTGGTATGTAAAGCCTAGTAGCTTCCAAGATAAGTTCTTTGAATGCTTCCCATTTTGAATTTGCTGTTGGTAACATCATCAGTTGGTCCCACTGTATAGAATTTAAATACTGTCTCAGTCCATCGTAGTCGCCTTTACGGAAGCAATAACCCTTCCCTTTACCCCTAATGGTAGTTACCTCTTTCAGTAAATCCCACTTCAGCACACTGTGATCTTTGCCACCTAGTGGTTCATTTATCTGCAGATTCTTAATGCATGAAGAATCACTGCTGATAATCAAATCAAGAGTATTACTCCCTCTAGTTGCCTCCCGAACATGCTGATGTAGAAAACAATCATCCAATAAATCCACAAAAGCCCTGCTAGTGTGTGAGTAACCAGCCCCTAAATTCCAGTCAATATCTGGGAAATTAAAATCTCCCATTATAAGACTCTCTGATTTACTGGCCCACTCTATTTCCCTGTACAGTTCCTTATTATACTCATCAGAGTCATTAGGCCTATAGCACACTCCTACTCTCAATTTTGATCTCCCAATGCTTATGTCACACCAAACTGACTCAACACTGCACTGTCCAGCGATGTCGACTGGCTTCACTTCCTTGGTTTTTATGTGTTTCTTAACTAATAGCATAACCCCTCCCCCCCTTCCTATCCTGTCTATCCTTTCTGTAGACGTTGTACTCCCCAAATTGCATTTCTGCATCCCTTATATCTGTGTGAGACCACGTCTCTGATATCCCAACAATATCTGCCTTTGATGTTTTGAGCAATACCTCAAATTCATCAAATTTATTTACTAAACTCCTAGCATTGGTGTACACGCAAGTATACCTGCACCTGTTTCTATTCTTAGCTACCCTAACACAACCCATGTGTTTACTTGTACCGCAATGGCTCCCAGCAGTCTCTGAAATACCATGCATGGTGATCTGATTGAGGTATATAAGTCCTTGAATGGGTTGAGAAAGCTGAATGCTGATGGGATTCTTCCTCTTGCTCAGATTAAGAACCTTAGGAGACATAGATTCAAACTGAGAAAAGACAGTTGTAGAATAGATGTACGGAAATTTGCCTTTAGCCAGCAAGTGGTTGATTGGTGGAACAGACTTCCATCTTTTGTTGTGGAAGTTGATAGCCTAAAGAAGTTTAAGGCTGAGCTGGACAGGCATTTGGAACGAATGGAGGGGTGAAATTGGAGTTTTGTGTTTTTTTTTGGCCGATGCTGCATAAGCTTGCTTTCTTGCAATTTATGCCTCTACTAATGCTAACAATTCTATTTCAAATGAGGCTACGAAACCATCGGGACTTTTAGATCACTGAAAAAGGAAACAGCCTGATAAAGTTGGTAAAAATATTGAATATTTAAAAAAATTTAAAACAAAATTTTGAGCAACGTAACACTGTTACTTCCTTATTTAAGAAAACACAAACAAATGACGATTGCATCTTAGCCCAACCTAAAGGAAGTATGTCCCAAAGTGAAGTTATTGCAATACACTGCATTGTGCACAGACATCATCTGGTTGGAAAAATATTAGTCCAGTTCTTTATCAATCATCAATAAAATAAAGTCATATAGCAAATATGATCACCTTTTCAGAAAATTTTGTGTTGATAATGAAGAACAGTATTTGAGGCTTGTTTTACATACAGAAATCAAATGGCTTTCTAAAGGAAACTGTCTAACAAGATTTGTAAACCTTTTAGATATGATAATTAGTTTTTTAGAAAGTGAAGGAGACAAAGATTTAGCAAAGATCAGCAAACACAAAAACAACTTATACTATATGGATTGGATTTTTCAAAAATGTAATGAAATATCACTTCAACTTCAAAGGAGTATTAAAAGGTTTCACTGAAAAACTGGAAATATTTTTAAGCAATTTAATGAAAAAACAATTTCATGGTATGCAAGAGTTTGCTGAAATCAATGAATATCTCACCGAGAATGATTTTACAAATTATTCAGATCATTTGTGTTCTTTAAAAGGTAAAATGAAAAATAGATTTTCAGATTTATTTTTTTTTTAAGTGAAGTCATGGATGTTAGATCCAACTGGATGCGAGTTGGGTCTGCTAGTGAAGAAATTCAAGAACTCATTGAATTAAAATGTAATGAAGAATGCAAATATAAATTCGAAAAAGATGGAATGGCTGAGTTGCGAGTATCAAAAACAACTAAACTTCTTTATTCAACAATGTGATCTGAAATGGCCGAAGTACTACTTTGTTTCCCAATGTCTTATATGGTTGAAAACGGTTTTAGTTCAGTAAATAAAATATTAACAGAGGAAAGAAACAGAACTGATTTATTTTAAAGAGGAGACATTAGAATAAAACTTACTAACATCATACCGAACATTGAACTTTTAGCTAAGAAGCATCACGCTCAGGTATCTCATTGAATAAAAGGAATAAGTATAAAGTATTTTCTTGTTTAAAATTTCATGGGGGGGGGGAAGGATTAGAAAAAAAAATTGTCTAAAAAAGCCCTTTAGGAGGCAATAATTTAAAAAAAGGTTGAGAAACACTAGATGATTCTGCACTACTTCTTTCACCAGTGACTTCATTATTTTCCTTGGAACAGAAGTTGAACTTAACTTGCTTGCATAACCTCCTCTGTGAGTTGATTACAGACTAGTTTATATCTGCAATAGACCTCTGAATTGTGTGCGTGATAATTTATATGTATCCCATGCATTTTTCTTCTCTGCTACGAGTATAATCAGTTCATCTGACTTCCATTTAGGCCTATACCTTGAAGGTATTTCTTAGTTTGTATGGAAAGTCCAGTAACTTCTATGATTAACTCCTTGAATGCTTTCCATTTTGAAGTTGCTGATGGTAACATCATCAGTTGGTTCCACTGTATAGAATTTAAAAGCTTTCTGAAGCCACTGTAATCATCTTATCTATCAGAATACCAAACAACTCTAAAAAGAGACCTAACACTCTTGATTATTTCTCACCAGCAACATTTCAACGTACACAAGCCTCTCCTTAGATTCACATGCTCTAGAAAGCAAGATGTACATTTTCAAATTCTCCATTTGCCTTATTGTTCTTGTTTTTGGCACTTCGGGCAAGGGCCCTGCTAGCCTGTACCTAAATCCAACACTGGGCCACACACTGCAAGGAGCCCAGAGGCTTTTGTGCTGAATAACACTATATATAAAACAAAATGTTGTTGTTTACATGTTGACTATTATAATAAAGGCAAGGACTGCTCTTGTCATCTCCTTTCCCCACTGTCACAAAATGGAGAATTTTATTTAGTGAACAGAAAAACTGCCAACAGAATTTGCCTAATTACAGGCTTCCTTCCCCAACACTCAGCTCCATCTCCAACTGTAAACTATACAAATTTAGAATGTAACTGTACAAATTGGAGCAGTATGGTATTAAGGGCAAATTTCTGCTACGGATAAAGGGACGGTTAGGTGGGAGAAAACAGAGAGCAGTAATCAATGGACGCTGCTCTTCACGGACTAATGTTATTAGTGTATCAGGGTGGTTAATGACAGGAATGATGGTATGTTACTGCAATAGTATCTAGAAAGGTTAGGCAGATGGGCTGAGAAACAGCAATTGAAGTTTAACATTGACAGATGCAAAGTACTGCACGTGGATAGCAGTAACCCCAGAGTAATGTACCAATTGCATGGTAGAATGAAAATGAGAGAACTGGGGGTAATTGTACAGTCAGATATGAAGTTTCTAAAAGGTGATATGGAAATTTTTTTCTTCTTTTGTGTTCATGTGGCCACTAATATTCTTTGCCAGAGACTTCCTAATTTGGAATATTCTAATCTTTTTGGTTGAGTGGGAGAAGACAGAGTCGTAATCAATGGACACTGCTCTTCATGGACTAATGTTATTAGTTGGGTCCCCCAGGGTTTAGTGTTGGGGCTATTGTTGTTTTCTTTATTTATCAATGAAGGAATATCATGCTTAATGCCCAAGTTAGCATTAGTAGAAGCATGTGACACAAGAAACCAAGCTTATACAGCATCACCAAAAAAAAAAAAAAAAAAAAAACCCTTCCCATTTCACCCATCCATTCACTCCAAATGCTTGTCTAGTTCTGCCTTGAATTTATTTTTAATTAAGTTATATTTATTAAGTTTGCAGATGATACAAAAGTTGGCAGGGTTGTTAATGACAGTGATGATGATATGCTGCTGCAATAGGATCTAAAAAAGTTGGACAGATGGGCTGAAAGGTGGCAACTAAAGTTTAGCATTGACAAATAGCATTTGTCAATGCTAAAACGATTCATTCTAGCGACCTGGAAACTGGCACTAACACCATTTTATTTATTTATTTCGTATGATGTGATCAATACACGAAGGAACCAGTTTTTTTTTTCTTGCTTCCTTCATGTATCGTGGCCGGGATATCCAACCAACCGGTTGGTTCGGCACCATCGTGATATCCAGCCCGAGGCGGGAATCGAACCCGCGACCTTTGGGTTGCTAGGCAGGCACTTTACCTACCCGGCTAGCCCGGTCGGCACTAACACCATTATTGAGGGTACATGGAGTGGAATTAAACGGCAACTGCCATATAGAACTATCAGTGATCAGTTTAATTCCTACCTCGCAGAATATATGTGGAGACGAAGTCATTCAACTTCCAGCAACATGAGGTCTTTCCTCCTTGCAATTACTGAAATTTATAAACCCTAAAGGCAAGGACAGTGAATGACAGTCTCCCTCTGATCAGGTTAGTGTTTTTCTTGGTCATTTTCCTGGTTAATCTGTGATGTTTTGTAGAGTTTTTTTTTTTCCAGATATCAAAAAAATAACCAAATTTTTAAACTTTGTGCATCGACAAAGATGCAACTTCTTTGTTAATGCACGTGAAATCATCGTCATGTATGACCATAAAAGCGGGAATTAGGGGGTGGCAATCCCCACCAAAAATAAGCATTTTTGTAGATAATAGCATTTTTATAGACATTAACAAACAGCAATTTCTTTGTTTATGCACGTGAAATCATCCAGTCATATTTGACCATAAAAGCTGGGGTTAGGGGACGGCAGCCCCCACCAAAAATTCTAAAAAAAAAAAAAAAAGCATTTTTGTAGACATTTTGTGCATTTACAGAGCAATTTCTTTAATGCATGTGGAATTGTCCAGTTGTGTTCGATCACAAAAGCAGGAGTTTAGGCGACAATAGCCCCCATCAAAAAAAATTTACAAAAAATAAGCATTTTTGCAGACATTTTGTGCATTAACAAACAGCAATTTCATTGTTTGGTAGACATATTGTGATGTCACGTGACATTTCGTCATCCCTGAATTACGTGCATTTTTGTTTCTTGATTTTGAAAAAATTGCCATTTTCATGTTCCCTTTTTCTTCATTTTTAGCTCCGACGTCACGTGACATCGGAGCTTCTCCTTGTGCGGTTGAGAAGAGCAGGAGCACAGTGAGTGGGCAGAGTCACAACCCGTTAATCACTGCTTTCCCTCCCTTCTCACTGACTTTTGGAGGGTGCACCCCTAAAGTAAATCTTTACTGAAAAATCGATCGTGTGGGATGTGGCTTGTTTCTTTCCCCTCGTCACCCCCCATTTGGTGTCAGAAAAGTCATGTGACATCCCTGAAACGTCAATTGTGTGGGATGTGGCTTGGTTCTTCCCCCTCTGTGCTGCACCAAAGGTACATACCTCATTCAGTTTCTGGTTTTGGCAGCCATGTTGCCTCGCTCAGTGCATTTTTATGAAAGGAAATTTCACGAAAGAAAAGGAACGGCAAATCAATAATTAGAAAAAAATGAAAGAAACAAATATGCATGTTTTTCGATGCTATTTTATGAGCATTAACAATGAGAAAGGCTGGAAAGAATAAAAAAAAGACAAAATGGTAATTTGAAAGGAAATTTCAGGAAATAAAAGGAACGGCAAATCAACAATTAAAAAATATAGAAACAAATATGCACATTTTTCAAAGCTATTTAACTAACATTAACAATGAGATTGAACTGAGACAAAGAAAAACACTAACCTCACCAGTCCTGTTTCACATCCAATCCTGTTTCACATTTATACACACTGCTCACAGCTTTCAAAAAATCCAGGGCAAGATTGCTGCTGCCGGAATGCTTCCTTCACCACATACACTCTCCGAGGTAGGAGTCGAACTGATCATTAACCTTGCTTAATGACAGTTGCCTTTTAATGGTGCTCCATATTCCCTCGATAATGTTAGTGTTTGTCCCTGTTTCAGAGTGGCTGAAATGAATTGAGTGGTTTACAGAGAGATGTTTAAACCCTTTGTCTCCCAGACAATCATATGACTTCCAACAGTCCAATACTATGTTGGTACTGGGCTGTATGAAGTCTTAATGATATCTAGGAGAATGTCTTTACTCCTATTTTCAACAACCCGGAAAAAACACTTTCCTGTACCCCGTTCAACAATTTCCCATTCACTTTATTACCTCTAATTATACTTCCTTTAACCAAACTTGCTATCTAGCTGTCACAACAATAACATTCACTTCTCCTATCATACCACTTTCTGTATGGCACACTTCCAAATACATTTTCCTGCAAAAATTCCTCCAGTCACTCATGGTCACAGACCCGACACCAAGCTCATTCATAATAATCTACGAGCACTTTGGCAACCCAATAATAGGTTGGAAGGAGGACGTCGATTATACTGAGCCTGCTGAAGAAGAACCATGCCCCCTTTTGCACAGACTTCTTACAATAATGAGGATTGGCCCCTTTCGCTTAGCAGACCCACTCGAAACCATACAAACAATCCTTCCGCTCAGCCAATCTCATTTTACTTTCACCCCGAAAACATTTATACTCACATGCAATCAAATTCATTTTCTGGCACCATTCAATGGCACTCTTGCATCTTTCATTTTTCAAACACCCCCAACATTTGCGCACTGATTCATTCCATTTGCTCTAGGGTTCAATGGAAAAAAACAAAAAAATATACAA